>NC_086451.1:198369997-198397497 GCF_028390025.1 Pseudophryne corroboree
TTTACTAAGACCTTTATATTCGTAAGATTTTATTAATATTTTTATGTTTTAACCCGCTTTTATGTGATAATTAAAGCTTGTTTGTACCATTATATAGTTTTTTGGCTTTTAAATCTATCTTTTAACTATTGCATTTTAAACAACACCAGTCGCCGGTACCCTTATTCCCCCATTTTTTAGATTCTTCCCAGCAGTACTGTACCAGTATTGCGTTCTTAAGGGTTGGCAGACACCTTTTAACAAGGTTGCGTATGTTTTTTTAGCAACTTTAGTAATTTATTTATTTTATACTGAGAACCCACCTCACAAGTGGCGCTGTGTCATTTCCTTTATATATATATATATATATATATATATATATATATATATATATATATATATATAAAAGCGCTGTTTTAACTGGGAATTTTGTTTCCAGTGTCAGGTGGCGCTGGGTGTGTGCTGGCATACTCTCTCTGTCTCTCCAAAGGGCCTTATTGGGGAACTGTCTCCATATAGATATATCCCTGAGTGTGTGGGGGTGTCGGTACGTGTGTCGGCATGTCTGAAGCGGAAGGCTCATCTAAGGAGGCGGTAGAGCAGATGATTGTGGTGTCTCCGTCGGCAACGCCGACACCTGGTTGGTTGGATATGTTGAATGTTTTAAATGCAAATGTGTCCTTATTACATCAGAGATTGGACAAAGCAGAGTCCAGGGATAGAACAGGGAGTCAATCCATGGCTTTGACTGTGTTACAGGGCCCTTTAGGGTCTCAGAAACGTCCCCTGTCCCAAGTAGCAGACACTGATACCGACACGGATTCTGACTCCAGTGTCGACTACGATGATGCGAGGTTACACCCAAGGGTGGCCAAAAGTATTCATTATATGATTATTGCAATAAAGGATGTTTTACATATCACAGATGACCCCTCTGTCCCTTGGCGGACAAGGCGTTAACGCGCTTGTCCAAAAAGGTGGCGCTTCCGTCTCCAGGATGAGGATTTATTTGGGGAAGGTCTCGCAGACCTGGTTTCCACAGCTACCGCGGGTAAATCTACTTTTTTACCTTTATGTTTCCCCACAGCAAAAGAAAACGCTGCAATATCAGATGCAGTCCTTTCGGTCGCATAAGTTCAGAAGAGGTCGAGGCTCTTCCTTCCTCGCCAGAGGTAAGGGTAGAGGGAAAAGACTGCCTTCTACGGCTAGTTGCCAGGAGCAGAAGTCCTCCCTGGCTTCTACTAAATCCACCGCCTGACGCAGGGGCTCCACTGAGAGAGTCCGCGCCGGTGGGGGCACGTCTTCGACTCTTCAGCCACGATTGGGGTCCGTCAGACGTGGATCCTTGGGCAATGGAAATTGTATCCCAAGGTTACAAGCTGGAATTCGAAGACGTGCCTCCTCACCGGTTTTTCAAATCGGCTTTACCAGCTTCTTCCCCAGAAAGTGAGATAGTTTTAGCTGCAATTCAAAAACTGTGTCAACAACAAGTGGGTGTCGACGTTCTCCTAGTTCAACAGGGGAAGGGGTACTATTCAACCCTATTTGTGGTCCCGAAACCGGATGGCTCGGTCAGACCCATTCTAAATTTAAAATCCCTAAACCTGTACTTGAAAAAGTTCAAATTCAAGATGGAATTGCTCCGGGCAGTTATCTCCAGCCTGGAAGGGGGGGATTTTATGGTGTCACTGGACATAAAGGACACATACCTTCATGTCCACATATATCCCCCTCATCAGGCGTACCTGAGATTCTCTGTACAGGACTGTCATTACCAGTTTCAGACGTTGCCGTTTGGGCTTTCCACGGGCCCGAGGATTTTCACCAAGGTAATGGCGGAAATGATGGTGCTCCTGCGCCGGCAGGGAGTCACAATTATCCCATACTTGGACGATCTCCTGATTAAAAGCGAGATCGAGAGATCAGTTGCTGAAAAGCGTGGCGCTCTCCCTGAGAGTGCTGCAGCAACATGGCTGGATTCTGAATCTACCAAAGTCACAGTTGGTTTCAACAACTCTGCTATCTTTCTTAGGCATGATTCTGGACACGGAACAAAAGAGGGGTTTTCTCCCAATGGAAAAAGCCCAGGAACTCCAGAACATGGTCAGAGACCTGTTAAAACCGAAAAGAATGTCAGTCCTTCAATGCACTCGAGTACTGGGAAAAATGGTGGCGACCTACGAGGCCATCCCCTTCGGCAGGTTTCATGCGAGGACGTTTCAGTGGGACCTTCTGGACAAGTGGTCCGGGTCCCATCTTCAAATTCATCAGAAAATAAGCCTGTCAGGGCTGGGTGAGGTAAGGGTGTCTCTCCTGTGGTGGCTACGGAGTGCTCACCTTCTAGAGGGTTGCAGGTTCGGCATTCAGGACTGGGTTCTGGTGACCACGGACGCGAGCCTCCGAGGATGGGGAGCAGTCACACTAGGAAGAAACTTTCAGGTACTATGGTCAAGCCAGGAGGCTTGTCTACACATCAACGTACTGGAATTGAGGACCGCCAAGGCGGGACAAGGAGCAGAGCGGCAATAGCGGAAGCCACCAGGATTCTTCGCTGGGCGGAAAATCACAGAAGCGCTTTGGCAACAATCTTCATTCCGGGAGTGGACAACTGGGAAGCAGACTTCCTCAGCAGACACGATCTCCATCCAGGAGAGTGGGGACTTCATCAAGAAGTTTTTGCAGAGATAACAAGTCATTGGGGACTTTCTCAAATAGACATGATGGCGTCACGCCTCAACAAGAAGCTTCGGAGGTATTGTGCCAGGTCAAGGGACCCTCAGGCAGTAGCAGTAGACGCCCTGGTGACACTGTGGGTGTTTCAGTCGGTCTATGTGTTCCCTCCTCTTCCACTCATCTCACAGATATTGAGAATCATAAGACGAAAAAGCGTTCGGACAATACTCATTGTTCCAGATTGGCCTCGAAGGGCCTGGTATTCAGATCTTCAGGAAATGCTCTCAGAAGATCCGTGGACTCTTCCTCTCAGAGAGGACCTGTTGCAACAGGGGCCCTGCTTGTTCCAAGACTTACCGCGGTTACGTTTGATGGCATGGCGGTTAAACACCGAATCCTAGCTGGGAAAGGCATTCCAGAAGAAATCATCCCTACTCTGATGAAGGCTAGGAAGGCGGTGACGGCGAAACATTATCACCGTATCTGGAGAAAGTATGTATCTTGGTGTGAAGCCAAGAATGCTCCTACTGAGGAATTCCATCTGGGCCATTTTCTCCACTTTCTACAGACAGGAGTGGATATGGGCCTAAAATTAGGCTCCATTAAGGTACAGATTTCGGCCCTATCAATTTTCTTTCAAAAGGAATTGGCTTCTCTCCCAGAAGTCCAGACTTTTGTAAAGGGAGTGCTACACATACAGCCTCCTTTTATGCCTCCAGTGGCACCATGGGACCTTTAACGTGGTGTTACAGTTCCTAAAATCTCACTGGTTTGAACCTCTTCAAACGGTTGAATTAAAATTTCTCACTTGGAAGGTGGTCATGTTGTTGGCCTTGGCATCTTCAAGGCGGGTGTCCGGATTGGCGGCTTTGTCTCACAAAAGCCCCTATCTGATTTTCCATGTGGATAGAGCGGAATTAAGGACTCGTCCTCAATTTTTGCCTAAAGTGGTTTCGTCGTCGTTTCATATTGTGGTACCTGTGGCTACAGATGAATTGGAGGATTCCAAGTCCCTTGATGTAGTCAGGGCCTTGAAAATTTATGTAGCCAGGAGGGCTCGGGTTAGGAAAACAGAGGCACTGTTTATCCTGTATGCAACCAAGAAGGTTGGCGCTCCTGCTTCTAAGCAGACCATTGCTTGCTGGATCTGTAACACGATTCAGCAGGCTCATTCTACGGCTGGATTGCCGTTACCAAATTCGGTAAAGGCCCATACCACTAGGAAGGTGGGTTCCTTTTGGGCGGCTGCCCGAGGCGTCTCGGCATTACGGCTTTGCCGAGCGGCGACTTGGTCGGGTTCAAACACTTTTGCAAAATTCTACAAGTTTGATACCCTGGCTGATGAGGACCTTGCGTTTGCTCAATCAGTTCTGCAGAGTCATCCGCACTCTCCCGCCCGGTCTGGAGCTTTGGTATAATCCCCATGGTCCTTAAGGAATCCCCAGCATCCTCTAGGACGTTAGAGAAAATAAGATTTTAAACCTACCGGTAAATCTTTTTCTCTTAGTCCGTAGAGGATGCTGGGCGCCCGTCCCAGTGCTGACATATTTCTGCAAGGCTTGTATATAGTTATTGCTTACATAAGGGTTATGTTGCAGTTAAGATCATTTTTTGGCTGATGCTATTTTTGTTCATACTGTTGACTGGTTGCGTATATTCCAGGTTATACGGTGTGGATGCTGTGGGCTGGTATGAATCTTGCCCTTAGATTAACAAAAATCCTTTCCTCGTACTGTCCGTCTCCTCTGGGCACAGTTTCTCTAACTGAGGTCTGGAGGAGGGGCGTAGAGGGAGGAGCAAGGGCACACCCATTCTAAAGTTCTTTATAGTGCCCATGTCTCCTGCGGAGCCCGTCTATACCCCATGGTCCTTAAGGAGTCCCCAGAATCCTCTAAGGACTAGGAGAAAAAGATTTACCGGTAGGTTTCAAATCTTATTTTCGCTAAGGACAATACAAAGGAAAGTCATTAGTTGCAAATGGATTAAAGACGTTAATGGCAAAGACTGAGATACTTTTCTGTAATGGTGGTTAAACTTGATTATTTCTCTTACATCCTAGAGGATGCTGGGGACTCCAAAAGGACAATGGGGTATAGACGGGATCCGCAGGAGACATGGGCACACTATAAGACTTTGAATGGGTGTGAACTGGCTCCTCCCTCTATGCCCCTCCGTTAGATTCTGTGCCCAGAGAGACTGAACACACACTAGGGGAGCTCTCCTGAGTTTCTCTGAAAAGACTTTGTTAGGTTTTTTATTTTCAGGGAGACCTGCTGGCTACAGGCTCCCTGCTTTTGTGGGAGTGAGGTGAGAGAAGTCAGACCTACTTCTTCTGAGTTAAAGGCTCTGCTTCTTAGGCTACTGGACACCATTAGCTCCAGAGGGTTCGATCACTTGGTGCGCCTAGCTGCTTGTTCCCGGAGCCGCGCCGTCATCCCCCTCACCGAAGCCAGAAGAAAGAAGCCGGGTGAGTATACAGAAGCAAGATGACTTCAGTGACGGCAGAAGACTTCAGTAACGGCAGAAGACTTCAGTAATGGAGGTACAGCGCAGCGGTCGCACTGCGCACCATGCTCCCACACATACACCAACGGCACTCACAGGGTTCAGGGCGCAGGGGGGGCGCCCTGGGCAGCAAGTTACTGGAGTTATATAAACTGGCAAAAGAGCATAAATAAGTGCCTAGGCACTAAATATGAGACCCCCGCCAGTATAAATATTTAAAATTGAGCGGGACTACAGCGCGTCGGGAGGGGGCGTGGCTTAGCCCTCTCAGCTTACCGGCGCCATTTTTCTCTCTTCACAGACATTGCAGAGACGCTGGCCTGGAACTCCACTCTCCTTAGCAAGTACAGGGAGCAAAACGGGAAGGGGGGGGGGGGGGTAGGCACAGTCATTTGGTGCTATTAAACAGCGCAGTGATCATATATTATTTTTTCTGTAGTATATGGGCGCTGGGGTGTGAGCTGGTATACTCCCTCTGTGTTCTCTCTAACAGGCTTCTCTGTGGGTCTATCCCCTATTGCCAGTGTGAGTGTGTGTATGTCGGTACGGTGTGTCGACATGTCTGAGGCGGAGTGCTCCTCCCCGGAGGAGGTTACTGGGGGCGCAGAGAAAGATTTGGGAGTGACTCTGTCTGCACCACCGACTGCTGATTGGGTGGCCATGTTGAGTACATTGAATGAAAATGTGGGGTTATTGTCTAAGAGGCTGGATAAATCTGATTCTCAGACACAAACGTGGAGAAAATCCATGGAGGAAGCCTTATCCCAGGTACAGGCCCCCTCAGGGTCACAAAAGCGTTCATTTACCCAGATGGCAGATTCTGATACCGACACGGACTCTGATTCCAGTTTCGATTTTTAGTGAGGCCAGTTTACATCCAAAAGTGGTTAAGAGTATTCACTACATGATTGTGGCAATTAAAGATGTTTTACATATTTCTGAAGTCATGCTGTTCCAGATACAAGGGTTTGTTTATATAAGAGGAAAAAGCCTGAGCTGACGTTTTTCCCCCTTTCATGAACTGAATGCTCTTTGTGAAAAAGCTTGGGAATCGCCTGACAAAAGGTGGCAGATTCCCAAGAGAATTTTTATGGCATATCCTTTTCCCTCTGACAACAGGGAAAAGTGGGAGTCATCTCCCAATGTGGACAAGGCCCTGTCCCGGCTGTCCAAGAAGGTGGCGCTTCCGTCTCCCGATACTGCTGCCCTCAAAGATCCTGCAGATTGTAAGCAGGAAACGACATTAAAGGCCATTTATGTCACTACGGGTGCACTCCTCAGACCTGCCGTGGCGTCGGCATGGGTGAGTAGTGCTATTGCTAAGTGGGCTGATAATTTGGCATCTGACATGGATACCCTGGATAGGGATAACATTCTTTTGACTCTCGGTTATATCAGGGACGCTGCAGCTTACCTAAAGGATGCAGCGAGGGATATTGGCCTCTTGGGATCAAGGGCCAATGCCATGGCAGTCTCGGCCAGGAGGGCGCTGTGGATTCATCAATGGAATGCTGATGCCGACTCCAAGAAAGCTATGGAAGCTCTCCCTTATAAAGGTAGTGTCTTGTTTGGTGACGGCCTCGCTGACCTGGTGTCTACCGCTACTGCGGGTAAGTCATCTTTTCTTCCTTATGTTCCAGCACAACAGAAAAAGGCACCCCATTATCAGATGCAGTCCTTTCAGCCTAATAAATACAAAAAAGGAAGAGGCTCGTCCTTCCTTGCTTCAAAAGGTAGAGGAAGGGGGAAAAAGGGCACCTGCTGTGTCAGGCTCCCAGGACCAAAAGTCCTCCCCGGCCTCTGCCAAGTCCACGCATGACGCTGGGGCTCCCCTACGGGAGTCCGTGCCGGTGGGGGCGAATCTCAGACTCTTCAGTCAGGTCTGGTTTCACTCGGGCCTAGATCCTTGGGTGTTAGACATTGTGTCCCAAGGGTACAAACTGGAGTTTCAGGAGGTGCCCCCCCACCGATTTTTCAAATCAGCCTTGCCAGTTTCTATCTCAGAAAGGGAAGTCGCGAGTGCTGCGATACAAAAGCTGTGTCAACAGAGTGTCATTGTCCCGGTACACCCGTCCCAACGGGGAGAAGGGTTTTATTCGAGCCTCTTTGTCATACCAAAGCCGGACGACTCGGTCAGACCGATCCTGAACCTAAAATCCCTCAATCTGTATTTGAAAACTTTCAAGTTCAAGATGGAATCTCTTCGATCAGTGATCTCCAGTCTAGAATGGGATTTTATGGCGTCAGTCGACATAAAAGATGCTTACTTACACGTCCCAATATATCCTCCACATCAAGCTTTCCTGAGATTTGCGGTGCAGGATTATCATTACCAATTTCAGATGTTGCCGTTTGGGCTTTCCGCGGCCCCGAGGGTTTTCACAAAGGTGATGGCGGAGATGATGGTACTCCTACGCAAGCAAGGTGCCACAATTATCCCGTACTTGGACGATCTCCTGATAAAGGCGAGATCGAAGGAGCAGTTGCTAAGAAATGTGGAACTCTCCCTGACGGTTCTGCAACATCATGGTTGGATTCTAAATTTACCAAAATCTCAGTTGATTCCGACAACTCGGCTGCCTTTCTTGGGCATGATCCTGGACACGGAACTGCAATGAGTGTTTCTTCCGGCGGAAAAAGCTCTGGAAATCCAATGCATGGTGAAGGAGATTCTGAAACCGGCAAGAGTGTCGATTCATCAATGTATTCGAGTGCTAGGGAAGATGGTTGCGGCTTACGAAGCCATTCTGTTTGGCAGGTTTCATGCACGGGTGTTTCAGTGGGACCTGCTGGACAAATGGTCCTGGTCTCACCTGCACATGCACCGGAAAATAAGTCTATCTTCCAGGACCAGAATTTCTCTCCTGTGGTGGCTGCAAAGTTCTCACCTTCTAGAGGGACGCAGGTTCGGAATCCAGGATTGGGTCCTGCTGACCACAGATGCAAGTCTCCGAGGCTGGGAAACAGTCACGCTAGGAAGAAGTTTCCAGGGAAAATGGTCAAGCCAGGAAACTTGTCTCCACATAAACGTTCTGGAGTTAAGAGCCATTTACAACGGCCTTCTGCAAGCGGAACACCTGCTTCGACGTCTAACTGTCTTGATTCAGTCGGACAACATAACAGTGGTAGCGTACGTAAACCGCCAGGGCGGAACAAAGAGCAGAGCGGCGATGGCGGAGGCCACAAGAGTACTCCGCTGGGCGGAAAAGCACGTGAGCGCTCTGTCAGCAGTCTTCCTTCCGGACGTGGACAACTGGGAAGCAGACTTCCTCAGCAGACACTATCTCCATCCAGGAGAGTGGGCTCTTCATCAAGAGGTATTTGCAAAAGTGACAAGGCGTTTGGGAATTACTCAAATAGACATGATGGCGTCTCGCCTCAACAAGAAGCTTCCGAGGTATTGTTCAAGGTCAAGGGACCCCCAAGCCAGTGCAGTGGACGCCCTGGTAACTCCGTGGGTGTTTCAGTTGGTATATGTGTTCCCTCCACTTCCTCTCATTCCAAAAGTGTTGAGGATCATAAGACGAACAAGGGTTCCGGCAGTACTCGTCGTTCCAGATTGGCCACGGAGAACCTGGTATCCGGATCTTCAGGAATTGCTCAAAGAAGATCCTTGGCCTCTTCCTCTCAGAGAGGACCTGTCACTGCAGGGACCATGCATATTTCAGGACCTACTGCGGCTGCGTTTGACGGCGTGGAGGTTGAACGCCAAATCCTAGCTCGAAAGGGTATTCCCGGGGAGGTCATCCCCACTCTCCTTAAGGCTAGAAAGGAGGTCACGGCGAAGCATTATCACCGTATATGGAGAAAATGTGTCGTGGTGTGAAGCCAAGAAAGCTCCTGTGGAGGAGTTTCAGCTGGGTCATTTTCACCATTTTTTGCAGGCAGGCATGGATGCAGGCCTGAAATTGGGTTCCATCAAAGTGCAGATTTCGGCTTTATCTATTTTCTTTCAAAAAGAATTGGCCGCCCTTCCTGAAGTTCTGACTTTCGTGAAGGGAGTGCTCGATATCCATCCTCCGTTTGTGCCCCCCGTGGCACCATGGGATCTTGACGTGGTGTTACTATTTCTTATGTCTCACTGGTTTGTACCTTTGCGAAAGGTTGAGTTGAAATTTCTCACTTGGAAAGTGGTCATGCTTTTGGCCTTGGCGTCCACCAGATGGGTGTTGGAATTGGCGGCTTTGTCTCACAAGAGCCCATATTTGATTTTCCATGTGGATAGAGCGGAATTGAGGACTCGTCAACAATTTCTGCCGAAGGTGGTTTCTTCGTTTCACATAAATCAACCTATTGTGGTGCCTGTGGCTACGGATGCCGTGGCGGTGCCAAAATCTCTCGATGTCATAAGAGCTTTGAAAATTTATGTCGCCAGAACGGTTCTTGTTAAGAAAACCGAGGCTCTGTTTGTCCTGTATGCTTCCAACAAAATTGGAAATCCTGCTTCAAAGCAGATTATTGCATGCTGGATTTGTAATACGATTCAGCATGCTTATTCTACGGCTGGATTGCCATTGCCGAAGTCAGTGAAGGCCCATTCTACAAGGAAGGTGGGCTCATCTTGGGCGGCTGCCCGAGGGGTCTCGGCACTTCAGCTTTGCCGAGCAGCTACGTGGTCGGGTTCAAACACTTTTGCTAAGTTCTACAAGTTTGATACCCTGGCTGATGAGGACCTCATTTTTGCTCAATCGGTGCTGCAGAGTCGTCTGCGCTCTCCCGCCCGGTCTGGAGCTTTGGTATAGACCCCATGGTCCTTTTGGAGTCTCCAGCATCCTCTAGGACGTAAGAGAAAATAGGAATTTAATACCTACAGGTTAATCCTTTTCTCGGACGTCCTAGTGGATGCTGGGAACTCCGTAAGGACCATGGGGAATAGACGGGCTCCGCAGGAGACTGGGCACTCTAAAAGAAAGATTAGGTACTATCTGGTGTGCACTGGCTCCTCCCTCTATGCCCCTCCTCCAGACCTCAGTTAGAATCTGTGCCCGGCCAGAGCTGGGTGCTCCTAGTGGGCTCTCCTGAGCTTGCTAGAAAAGAAAGTGTTTGTTAGGTTTTTTATTTTCAGTGAGATCTGCTGGCAACAGACTAACTGCTACGTGGGACTGAGGGGAGAGAAGCAAACCTACCTGCTTGAAGCTAGCTTGTGCTTCTTAGGCTACTGGACACCATTAGCTCCAGAGGGTTCGAACACAGGGCCTGACCTCGATCGTCCGTTCCTGGAGTCGCGCCGCCGTTCCCCTTGCAGAGCCAGAAGACAGAAGAGACGATGAAATCGGCGGCAGAAGACTCCTGTCTTCCTTAAGGTAGCGCACAGCACCGCAGCTGTGCGCCATTGCTCCCACAGCACACCACACACTCCGGTCACTGTAGGGAGCAGGGCGCTGGTGGGGGGTGCCCTGGGCAGCAATTATAATACCTTTTGGCTTAAAATAAACAATAATACAGTCTGACAACTGTATATGTGTAAAAATCCCCGCCATTAAGTTATATAAAACGCGGGACAGAAGCCCGCCACTTAGGGGGCGGGGCCTTCTTCCTCAGCACACCAGCGCCATTTTCCCTTCACAGCTCCGCTGGAAGCAGCTCCCCAGGCTCTCCCCTGCAGTATCCTGATACAAGAAGGGTAAAAAAGAGAGGGGGGGCACATAAATTTAGGCGCAAATAAGATAATTAAGCAGCTATTAGGAAAAATCACTTATTGTAGTGCAAATCCCTGTGTTATATAGCGCTGTGGTGTGTGCTGGCATACTCTCTCTCTCTGTCCCCCCAAAGGACTTTGTGGGGTCCTGTCCTCAGTCTGAGCATTCCCTGTGTGTGTGCGGTGTGTCGGTACGGCTGTGTCGACATGTTTGATGAGGAGGGTTACGTGGAGGCGGAGCAGGGGCAGATAAGTGTGGTGTCGCCCTTGACGGGGCCGACACCTGATTGGATGGATATGTGGAAGGTCTTAACCGACAGTGTCAACTCCTTACATAAAAGGTTCGATGACGCAGCAGCCTTGGGACAGCCGGGATCTCAGCCCGCGCCTGCCCAGGCGACTCAGAGGCCGTCAGGGGCTCATAAACGCCCGCTAGCTCAGTTGGTAGACACAGATGTCGACACGGAGTCCGACTCCAGGGTAGATGAGGATGAGACAAATGTACAGTCTACAAAGGCCATCCGATGCATGATTACTGCAATGAAAGATGTATTGCACATTTCTGACGTTAACCCAGTTACTACCAAGAAGGGTATTATGTTTGGGGAGAAAAACCAGCCAGTGACTTTTCCCCCATCTGATGAATTAAATGAATTCTGTGAAGAAGCGTGGTGTTCCCCTGATAAAAAAACTAGTGATTTCTAAGAGGTTACTGATGGCGTACCCGTTCCCGCCAACGGATAGGTTACGTTGGGAAACATCCCCTAGGGTGGACAAGGCGCTCACACGCTTATCTAAAAGGGTGGCACTGCCGTCTCAGGATACGGCCGCCCTAAAGGAGCCTGCGGATAGAAAGCAGGAACCTATCCTGAAGTCTGTGTATACACACTCTGGTACTCTACTGAGACCTGCTATTGCTTCAGCCTGGATGTGTAGTGCTGCAGCAGCATGGACTGATACCCTGTCAGACAACATTGATTCCCTCGACAGGGATACTATTTTGCTAACCATAGAACATATAAAAGACGTCGTCTTATATATGCGGGATGCCCAGAGGGACATTTGCCTGCTTGCATCTAGAATTAATGCAATGTCCATTTCTGCCAGGAGAGTATTATGGACTCGGCAGTGGACAGGTGATGCTGATTCTAAAAAACACATGGAGGTTTTGCCTTATAAGGGTGAGGAATTGTTTGGGGACGGTCTCTCGGACCTCGTATCCACAGCAACAGCTGGGAAGTCGACTTTTTTACCTCAGGTTTCCTCACAGCCTAAGAAAGCACCGTATTATCAATTGCAGTCCTTTCGGCCTCAGAAAGGCAAGCGGTTCAGAGGCGCATCCTTTCTGGCCAGAGGCAGGGGTAGAGGAAAGAAGCTGCACCAGGCAGCCAGTTCCCAGGAACAAAAATCCTCCCCCGCTTCCACTAAGTCCACCGCATGACGCTGGGGCTCCACAGGCGGAGCCAGGTGCGGTGGGGGCGCATCTCCGAAACTTCAGCAACCAGTGGGTTTGCTCACAGGTGTTTCTCTGGGCTTTACAAATTGTATCTCAGGGATACAAGCTGGAGTTCGAGGCGACTCCCCCGCGCCGTTACCTCAAATCAGCCTTGCCAGCTGCTCCCAAGGAAAGGGAGGTAGTACTGGCGGCAATTCCCAAGCTGTTCCTCCAGCAGGTGATAATCAAGGTTCCCCTCCTTCAACAGGGACGGGGTTACTATTCCACAATGTTTGTGGTACCGAAACCAGACGGTTCGGTGAGACCCATTCTGAATTTAAAATCTTTGAACACTTATATAAGGAAGTTCAAGTTCAAAATGGAATCGCTCAGGGCGGTTATTGCAAGCCTGGAAGAGGGGGATTTTATGGTGTCGCTGGACATCAAGGATGCTTACTTGCATGTCCCCATTTACCCACCTCACCAGGAGTACCTCAGGTTTGTGGTACAGGACTGTCATTACCAATTCCAGACGTTGCCGTTTGGTCTGTCCACGGCACCGAGAGTATTTACCAAGGTAATGGCCGAAATGATGATACTCCTTCGGAAGAAGGGAGTTATAATTATCCCATACTTGGACGATCTCCTTATAAAGGCGAGGTCCAGAGAGCAGTTGTTGGTCAGCGTAGCACTCTCTCAGGAGGTGTTGCAACAGCACGGCTGGATTCTGAATATCCCAAAGTCGCAGCTGATTCCTGCGACGCGTCTGCTTTTCCTGGGCATGATTCTGGACACAGAACAGAAGAAGGTGTTTCTCCCGGTGGAGAAGGCCCAGGAATTGTCATCTCTGGTCAGGGACCTCCTGAAACCAAAACAGGTGTCGGTGCATCACTGCACGCGAGTCCTGGGAAAGATGGTGGCTTCTTACGAAGCAATTCCCTTCGGCAGGTTCCATGCAAGGATCTTTCAGTGGGATCTGTTAGACAAATGGTCCGGATCGCATCTTCAGGTGCATCGGTTGATCACCCTGTCCCCAAGGGCCAGGGTGTCTCTGCTGTGGTGGCTGCAGAGTGCTCATCTTCTCGATTGCCGCAGATTCGGCATACAGGACTGGGTTCTGGTGACCTCGGATGCAAGCCTCCGAGGATGGGGGGCAGTCACTCAGGGAAGAAACTTCCAAGGACAGTGGTCAAGTCAGGAGACTTCACTACACATAAATATACTGGAACTAAGGGCCATTTACAACGCCCTGAGTCAAGCAGAGCCCCTGCTTCAAAACCAACCAGTGCTGATTCAGTCAGACAACATCACGGCGGTCGCCCATGTAAACCGCCAGGGCGGCACAAGAAGCAGGATGGCAATGGCAGAAGCCACAAGGATTCTTCGATGTGCGGAGAATCACGTGCTAGCACTGTCAGCAGTGTTCATTCCGGGAGTGGACAACTGGGATGCAGACTTCCTCAGCAGGCACGACCTCCACCCGGGAGAGTGGGGACTTCATCAAGAAGTCTTCACACAGATTGTAAATCGTTGGGAACGGCCACAGGTGGACATGATGGCGTCCCGCCTCAACAAAAAGCTAAAAAAATATTGCGCCAGGTCAAGGGACCCTCAGGCGATAGCTGTGGACGCACTAGTGACACCGTGGGTGTACCAGTCGGTTTATGTGTTCCCCAAGGTACTGAGGATAGTAAGAAAGAGAGGAGTAAGAACAATACTCATCGTTCCGGATTGGCCAAGAAGAGCTTGGTACCCAGAACTACAAGAAATGATCTCAGAGGACCCATGGCCTCTGCCTCTCAGACAGGACCTGTTACAGCAGGGGCCCTGTCTGTTCCAAGACTAACCGCGGCTGCGTTTGACGGCATGGCGGATTGAACGCCGGATCCTAACGGAAAAGGGCATTCCAGATGAAGTGATTCCTACGCTGATCAAAGCTAGGAAGGATGTGACAGCAAAGCATTATCACCGCATATGGCGGAAATATGTTGCTTGGTGTGAGGCCAGGAAGGCCCCAACAGAGGAATTCCAGCTGGGTCGATTTCTGCACTTCCTACAGTCAGGGGTGACTATGGGCCTAAAATTGGGGTCCATAAAGGTCCGGATTTCGGCCCTATCTATTTTCTTTCAAAAAGAACTGGCTTCACTGCCTGAAGTTCAGATGTTTGTTAAGGGAGTGCTGCATATTCAGCCCCCTTTTGTGCCTCCAGTGGCACCTTGGGATCTTAACGTTGTGTTGGATTTCCTGAAATCCCATTGGTTTGAGCCACTTAAGACCGTGGAGCTAAAATATCTCACGTGGAAAGTGGTCATGCTATTGGCCTTAGCTTCGGCTAGGCGTGTGTCAGAATTGGCGGCTTTGTCATGTAAAAGCCCCTATCTGATCTTCCATATGGACAGGGCAGAATTGAGGACTCGTCCCCAATTTCTCCCAAAGGTGGTATCAGCGTTTCATTTGAACCAACCTATTGTGGTGCCTGCGGCTACTCGGGACTTGGAGGACTCCAAGTTACTTGATGTAGTCAGGGCTTTGAAAATCTATGTAGCCAGGACGGCTGGAGTCCGGAAAACTGACTCGCTGTTTATCCTGCATGCACCCAACAAGCTGGGTGCTCTTGCTTCAAAGCAGAAAATTGCGCGCTGGATCTGTAACACGATTCAGCAAGCTCATTCTGCGGCAGGATTGCCGCATCCGAAATCAGTGAAAGCCCACTCCATAAGGAAGGTGGGTTCTTCTTGGACGGCTGCCCGAGGGGTCTCGGCATTACAGCTTTGCTGAGCTGCTACTTGGTCGGGTTCAAACACGTTTGCAAAATTCTACAAGTTTGATACCCTGGCTAAGGAGGACCTTGTGTTTGTCCATTCGGTGCTGCAGAGTCATCCACACTCTCCCGCCCGTTTGGAGGCTTTGGTATAATCCCCATGGTCCTTACGGAGTTCCCAGCATCCACTAGGACGTCAGAGAAAATAAGAATTTACTCACCGGTAATTCTATTTCTCGTAGTCCGTAGTGGATGCTGGGCGCCCGCCCCAAGTGCGGACTCTTTGCAATACATGTATATAGTTATTGCTTAACTAAAGGGTTATTGTTATGAGCCATCCGTTGAATGAGGCTCCGTTATTGTTCATGCTGTTAACTGGGTATGGTTATCACAAGTTGTACGGTGTGATTGGTGTGGCTGGTATGAGTCTTACCCTGGATTCCAAATCCTTTCCTTGTAGTGTCAGCTCTTCCGGGCACAGTTTCCCTAACTGAGGTCTGGAGGAGGGGCATAGAGGGAGGAGCCAGTGCACACCAGATAGTACCTAATCTTTCTTTTAGAGTGCCCAGTCTCCTGCGGAGCCCGTCTATTCCCCATAGTCCTTACGGAGTTCCCAGCATCCACCACGGACTACAAGAAATAGAATTACTGGTGAGTAAATTCTTATTTTCTCCTAGTCCGTAGAGGATGCTGGGCGCCCATCCCAGTGCGTACTGTTACTTGCAGTTCTATTGTTAGTTGTTGTTTTCGGTTACACGAAGGTTGTGTATCGGTTATGTTCAGCTTGTTGCTGTTTTTCGTTCATACTGTTTTCTGGTATTCCTGCTAATCCAGTTGTACGGTGTGTTTGTGGTGTGAGCTGGTATGTATCTCACCCTTAGTTTAACAAAAATCCTTTTCCTCTAAATGTCCGTCTACCTGGGCACAGTTCCTATAGCTGGAGTCTGGAGGAGGGGCATAGAGGCAGAAGCCAGTTCACACCCATTCAAAGTCTTGTAGTGTGCCCATGTCTCCTGCGGATCCCGTTTATACCCCATGGTCCTTTTGGAGTCCCCAGCATCCTCTACGGACTAGGAGAAAAGGATTTACCGGTAGGTATTAAATCCTATTTTTACAGGGTGAATGAAGGGGATGATTGCAAATTCGCTAACACCGTGAAGTTATTATACTTATAAGAAAGCCTATTGTATTGGAAGCGGTCACGCTAGGGGGTTTGCTTTGCATTAGTGTATTTAGGGATTGCGAAACATTGGACTGTATTTATGCTGGGCATACATACTACAATTATCTGGCAGGCTGGTACTGGCAGATCGCCCAGATATTTATACAATGTACGTGGGTGACCCATCAGAAAATAGTGATCACTCGGACATGCAGAATCATCCAGCATGTCCGTCTGATATTTTCAAAGTTGCAAGTCAGCCGCATTGGGCAGTGTGTGTACTGCCATGGCCGACCTATGGACGTTTCCCCTGTTCCTTCACATGGGACGGAACAGGGAAGTGTGTTCTCCCCAGGGAAGGAGTGCAGATATCAGGTGCCATACACTGAGAGATACCTCACCGTGTATGGGTACAATAGCTGCTGGGTGTTGGTCTGCTAGAGTAAATGTCTGACAGGCATTTTATCTGCACTTTCATGTCCAGCCTTACATTGTCTTTTGTGACATTACAGTGTAACTATTTATGTTTGTTATTAGGGATGTAGTACAAATGTTTAGTGTCAGTGAAAACAAACTACTTTGTGTTTGTTAAACACCCTTCCCCACCCCCCCCCCCCTTCCCCCACAGAACATTGGGAAATAATGGACTGCGGGTTTCATGTGGAGGGGGCTATAGCTAAAAGGCGCCACCTCTTTCAGCATGAACATTGCTCACATTGCTAGCCAGGTAATGGAGGGGCAAATAGTTTCAAGCCTTTGTCAAAGACCCTGTATATTACACCTGCTCCTCTAAATACCAAATTACCTACATGTGAAAAACCCAAATCCACCATCCTTGTCCTACGTCAATCAAACCTGACATAAATATTGAATGGAACACATCACCAGCAATACAATAAAAACCTGGGCTGCCTAGACCGCTTATTGTAGGGACCCCCTTATAAAATGATTATATCAGGCTCTCTATCTAACATTGCGGGCTACATTTTTTTTTTTTTTTTTTTTTAAAGCAGAAATCCTTTACAAGGAAAAACCAGGTTGATTGTAAATGATTGCTGCTTTAAAAAAACGGGGATACTAGCACAAAATATTTCACTTCCGACAACTCGGGGGCTATTACATTTAGCCCGGTATCTGCAACATCGCCTTTATTTGTCTCTTTTACCCCTGATTACTACCCACTATCCCCCACCCGCCCCCTAAACCAGCTCTCTTTCATTGTGCAGTAGCCTAAACAAAACTCAGGTTTGTAATTCATAGAATATATGTGCTAATAATGTGACGCATGGGGCCAGATGCAGTAGCAGCAGTTTTCCTGGAGGTGCAGGATGCCAGACATTTTTTTTTTTTTAAAGTGGTGGTAATTTACAAGGCGTGGTTTTGCCTTGTAAATGATTGCCCCTTAAAAAAAAAATTCTGAGTTCGCCCAGCATTCTACATCTCCGGCAAACTTGCCCGCTATTGCATCTGGCCCATGATCTGCTGTGAGGAAACTGTAATAATACTATGAATGAAATATATGATTAATATGATGAAGCCTCTGACCAGTGCTGTTATGTCTGCTTACAGGCTTTTTTTTTTTTTTTAAAGCAGAAATCCTTTACAAGGAAAAACCAGGTTGATTGTAAATGATTGCTGCTTTAAAAAAACGGGGATACTAGCACAAAATATTTCACTTCCGACAACTCGGGGGCTATTACATTTAGCCCGGTATCTGCAACATCGCCTTTATTTGTCTCTTTTACCCCTGATTACTACCCACTATCCCCCACCCGCCCCCTAAACCAGCTCTCTTTCATTGTGCAGTAGCCTAAACAAAACTCAGGTTTGTAATTCATAGAATATATGTGCTAATAATGTGACGCATGGGGCCAGATGCAGTAGCAGCAGTTTTCCTGGAGGTGCAGGATGCCAGACATTTTTTTTTTTTTAAAGTGGTGGTAATTTACAAGGCGTGGTTTTGCCTTGTAAATGATTGCCCCTTAAAAAAAAAATTCTGAGTTCGCCCAGCATTCTACATCTCCGGCAAACTTGCCCGCTATTGCATCTGGCCCATGATCTGCTGTGAGGAAACTGTAATAATACTATGAATGAAATATATGATTAATATGATGAAGCCTCTGACCAGTGCTGTTATGTCTGCTTACAGGCTTTGCTTCTTATAATGGGAATGGGTTACATGGCACATACACGGTGATGGATTTCCTGGAGGTTCCAGGTGTAGGGACTTATGAAGACTTTAACACTATTGACTGGGTACGAGAGAAATCCAGAGACAGAGACAGGCATAGAGAGGTAAGAACTTTCAACCAGTTTTTTGTTTGTTTGTTTGTTTGTTTTTTATGCAAGTAAATTTTATTAGGATTTAGCATATAATAATTCATGACGTTTGCAATCGTATTGTGGCAGAACGTGTTGCAAGATACAGAGTAGAAAATAGGACAAATCAAACACATGGATAGACATTCCAAACAAGATAGAATCACAGCCAAGTAATATAAGAACAGGCAAATACAGTATAGATTGCTAATATAAAATCAACAAACCATGTGAAAAGACTTAGGGGGAGCACATGACGAACAATGAGCTAAACAAAGAAAGGAGAAAGAGGTAAGGTAGGGAGAGAAAACAAAAGGGAAGGAATAGACCACCTTGAACCAGACCGAAAGAATGAAAAATGGAATAGAAATGAGATGTTACTAATACCCCTTTCACACTGCCAATATCTGATCCCACCCGGCAATTGGAAACGGGTCCTTCCCGGGTGGGATCTGGCATTGGACCCTGACAGGCGGCTTCCTGATTCGGCAATTTGCAGAGTGGGTTGCCATAGCGGCAGGGTGCGGAGCCGGCAGCGGGGGTGGAGGTGACGCTGGGAGATGAGATCATTTCCGTGCCGCCTCTCCCCTATGTAGTCAAACTACCACTGACCCGGTATTCAATCTGGGAATAACACTGCTTTATTCCCAGGTTGAATTACCAGGTCAGGTGACCCGGGATTTCGACCATGGCGCTTTCACACTGCACACCGACCCATGTCGATCCGGCAGTAAACTACAGCCAGCTAAACAAAGTTGCAGAGTAGTCCCTGAACTTGTCAGCTGAAGAAAGGATAATATCATCCATTGATCTATAATGCTCTAGTCATTGAAACCAATCCTTAAGTGATGATCTTCCAACACACTGGGATTTCAGGAGGAATTTCTTGTATGCTGATATGGGTACAGATATCTTGTACAGGAGCCAAAACTCTTGTACGTTCCGGAACCATGTTGCCCAATATCTCCTGTGCAATAGAGATCACCATGTCTAGAAGGTCCTCGAAGGGAAAAACCGCCTGATATAAAGAGTGGTTCCTGTGTACCCACTGCATCTCCAGCAGCTTGCAGAGAAGTGCGAGACTGTACCATCTAGACAGTACTATATAGTGCGTCTTGGTGGTCAACTAGTTTTTACCATCAAACATTCTCATATGTGAGAACAGAACCAGCCGCTCTAAAACGATTAAATTTTTTTTCAAAAGTGTATTTCTGTTATTTCTTGCGATTATTTTATATAGTGCTAGCTCTCTCAGGGCGAGATGCATCAAGTCTTAGAGAAAGATATAGTACCAACAAATAAGCTACAAACTGTCCTTTTTGTTGTGCAGCCTGTAAACTGACAACAGCTGATTGGGTTAGTACTTTATCTCTCTCCACTTTATCAATCTCCAGAGTAACCATCAAAGGCGGCTCACTGTTACATCACACATACTGTAGACTGAAATCTGCTTATTTGTGGTGGCAGCCCCACTTCTGCCACACATGCAAGTCCCAGGATTCTCTGCAGGGCATGAGACAGGCTTTGGTTATAGTAGTGATAGGTTATATATTTATATTACCTAAAACATAACAAAATATGTCTGGGCATATTAACGTGGTAGTTTTAAATGAAAATAAATACTATTGTGGCTTGTCTTATTAGAAGAAAATAGTTCAGGAGAAAAAAAATAAAAATACAGCAAAAAAAGAGTCTGTGTCCTTTTCCTATTTTTTAGGAAACATACTTGTTTCATTCATCATTACTTAGATTTCTGCAATATTGGGAAACCATAAACTAAAATATTTAATTACTTGTAAGTAATATTGGGGCACCAGCCAATCAGATCCTAACTGTTAATTGACATATTGGAGCTGATTGGCTGGTGCGTTATCACCTTGCACATATCACTGGTTTATCACTTCCTTATGCCCTCTCCAGGTTAATACATCTGCCCCAGTGTCTCTAGTGATGAGTAGATTTTGTGTTCTAACACTTCTTATTTTGAGGGAACGTTTCCATATGTAAAGAATTGGATCGTTCAGTTGCCTGCTGCCGGGATCCCAGCAGTCAGGATACCGACGTTGGAATCCCGGCAGAACAGGACTATTCCCACTTGTGGGTGCCCACGACACCTATAGAGCAGGAATAGATCCTGTGGCGATTCAAGCGAGCCACCGAGCCCGCAAGGGGACTCTTTGTGCTTGCCACGCTGCCGGCATTCTGGCAGGCCAGATGCCGCTGTCTGGATATGGACAGCCAGCATCCCGCCTTCCAGTAAAATAATACGGATTCCTAAGGAATACCAAATTTCTCATTTGTTCATTAGGTGCAAATAACTCCCCCACCCCCATGTGCACAGGAGAGAGCACATTATGTAACAATTATGCTGAACTGCATAAGCTGTCAGCATTTGTGTGTTCTCTCTCTAAATTTCCCCAGTACAGCATACAGTAGCTCCACTTCTGTGAGGTATTGATAAAGCCAATACCAGCGGTCAGTATACCGACGGCAGAATCCTGACACCACCTGAAATACTGGCAGTCGGAGTCCTGACCGCCGGCTAGTTCCCCCACTTGGGTGGTGGTCCACGCCACCACCCGAGGGGGAATAGAACACTATGGCGACCAAAGGTCACCACTGGGCCAGAAACTTGTTGAGCGCAGCGAGCCCCTTGGGGACATGCTGCGTTTGCCACATCAGGCTTATCTATGGTTTGCACTGCAGGACTGTCACTACCAGTTCCAGGCCCTGCCCTTTGGTCTCTCCACGGCACCGAGGGTGTTCACCAAGGTGATGGCAGAGATGATGTTTCTACTCTGCAAACAGGGAGTGGAAATAATTCCGTACCTGGACGATCTCCTGATAAATGCACCGTCCAGGGAAAGGTTGCTGGACAGCATAGGTCTCTCAACCAAACTCCTCCAGGATCACGGGCGGATTCTGAACTTTCCGAAATCTCACCTAGAGCCAACAAGGAGGCTCCCATTACTGGGAATGATACTGGACACGATAGTCACAGAAAGTGTTCCTTCCGTTGGAGAAGGAATTGGTGATCCAGTTGATGGTTTGGGACGTCCTGAAGCCAACCCGGGTATCGGTGCATCTGTGCATTCGCCTTCTGGGGAAAATGGCCTCTTACAAGGCTCTTCAATACGGAAAGGTTTCATGCAATACCCTTCCAGCTCGATCTGTTGGACAAATGGTCCGGATCGCATCTTCATATGCACCAGAGGATCCATCTGTCGCCAAAAGCCAGGATCTCCCTTCTGTGGCGGCTACAGACTTCTCACCTCTCTAAGGTCGGAGGTTCGGAATTCAGAACTGCAAGCCTCAGAGGTTGGGGAGCAGTCACTCAGGGGGTGCAGTTTCAAGGGAGATAGTCAAGTCAGGAAGTCGTTCTTCCAATCAACATTCTGGAACTCAGAGCCATATACAACGCCCTTCTGCAGGCCTCACATCTTCAAGATCGGGCCATTCAGATCCAGTCGGACAATGTGACGGCAGTGACGTACTTAAACCGACAAGGCGGAACGAAGAGCAGAGCAGCAATGTTAGAGGTGTCAAGAATTCTCCTCTGGGCAGAAAGAAACGCTGTGGCGTTATCAGCAATCTTCATTCCAGGAGTAGACAACTGGGAAGCACACTTCCTCAGCAGACACGACTTGCACCTGGGGAAGTGGGGCCTTCACCCGGAAGTGTTCAGGTGCTTGACAAGCCGATGGGGATATCCACAGATCGACATGATGATGGCCTCTCGGTTCAACAATGAGCTTAAGCGGTATTGTTCCAGGTTGAGAGACCTACAGGCGGTGGCGGTAGACTCCCTGACGACTCCATGGGTCTATCAGATGGTGTACGTGTTTCCTCCACTTCCTCTGACCCAAGAATTCTCAAAAGAAAAAAAAGGGAAAAGGTTCAAGCAATACTCATTGCTTCGGACTGGCGAAGAAGGGCCTGGTACGCGGACCTTCTGGAGATGCTCCTCGAAGATTCGTGACCTCTACCTCTTTGCAAGAATCTTCTGCAACAGGGCCCGTTCGTCTATCAGGACTTACTGCAGCTATGTTTGAAGGCATGGAAGTTGAACGGCTGATTCTAGTCAGGAGAGGGATCCCTAACAAGGTTATCCCGACTATGATCCAAGCCAGGAAGGGGGTAACATCTAGCTTTACCATCGTATTTGGAAGAAATACCTCTCTTGGTGTGAGAGCAGAAATGTGTCGGAGTTGGGGGCTTTATCTCATAAGAGTCCCTATTTAATTTTCCATGAGGACAGAGCTGAACTCAGAACTTGTCAGCAATTTCTTCCTAAAGTGGTGTCTGCGTTTCACATCAACCAACCTATTGTGGTTCCGGTTGTCACTGACACTTTTGCTACTTCAAAGTCTTTGGATGTTGTGAGGGCTTTGAAGGTGTATGTGAAAAGAACAGCTCATCACAGAAAAACGGACTCGCTGTTTGTTCTTTATGATCTCAATAAGATTGGGTGTCCTGCTTCAAAGCAGACAATTGCACAATGGATCAGACTTACTATCCAGCATGCTTATTCCACGGCAGGTTTGCCATGTCCAAAATCTGTACAGGCCCACTCTACTAGGTCGGTGGGTTCTTCCTTGGCAGCTGGCCGGGGTGTTTCGGCTTTACAGCTCTGCCGAGCAGCTACTTGGTCAGGTTCGAACATGTTTACCAAGTTCTACAAGTTCGATACTTTGGCCTCTGAGGACCTTCAGTTTGGTCAATCAGTTCGGCAGGAACCTACGCACTCTCCCACCCGGTTTTGGAGCTTTGGTACATCCCCATGGTACTAAATGGACCCCAGTATCCTCTAGGACAGTGTTTCCCAACCACGGTCCTCAAGGCACACTAACAGTCCTGGTTTTAGTGATATCCAGGCTTGAACACAGGTGACTTAATTAGTACCTCGGTTATTTTGATTTAACCATCTGTGCTGAAGCCTGGATATCACTAAAACCTGCACTGTTGGTGTGCCTTGAGGACCGCGGTTGGGAATGCCTGCTCTAGGACGTAAGAGAAAATAGGATTTTAATTACCTACCGGTAAATCCTTTTCTCGTAGTCCGTAGAGGATACTGGGCGCCCACCCAGTGCTTTGTTCTTCCTGCGATGTTACTTGGTTAATTAATGTTGGTTCATCCATTGCTGTTCCTGTTTCAAGTTTGGTTAGCTTGACTTTCCTCTTGTTGTGTGTGCTGGTTTGTAATCTAACCACTATCCTTATCTGTCCTTCTCTCAAAGAATGTCCGTCTCCTCTGGCACAGTTTCCTGGACTGAGTCTGGTAGAAGGGGCATAGAGGGAGGAGCCAGCACACACTATCAAATTCTTAAAGTGCCCATGGCTCCTAGTGGACCCGTCTATACCCCATAGAACTAAATGAATCCCAGTATCCTCTACAGACTACGAGAAAAGGATTTACCGATAGGTAATTAAAATCCTATTTTCAACCGTTTGCTGCCAAAAGCTGGAAAATGGGCAAAAATGATAAACCAGATAAATTGGTTAAATCAAATGGATTTAACCTATTTGTCTGTTTTCCAGTGTTTGGTAGCAAATGTTAATTGTAATTTTTCTCCCATACCAGATTTTTATTCCGACCAGAAATATTGGACAGATAATATTATAGTGTGTATCCTGCTTAAGAATGAGAATATAGTGACTAAATGGCTAGTGTTACTTATAGGAATAGCATTAAGCCCCGTACACAGGGAGAGATGTGTGCTGAGCAATCTGTCACATACCGCTCAGCACACATCTCTCTCCCGCTCAGCACACAGCACAATGTGTGCTGAATGAGGGGTGTGCTCATTTTTACCCAGCATTGAAATGAGTGACCTGCTAGATTGTGCCTGCCATGCAGGCCAATCTAGTACCAGCGATAACGACGCGCATCGCTATCGCTGTGGTGCATACGCACGGAGAGATTTGTGCTTAATTTCTAAGCAATCTAGTCAGATTGCTTAGAATATAAGCACGGATCTCTACGTGTGTACCCCCCTTAAGAGTAATCGACCGCTAAATAGGTCTTTAAATGAGATAGTAAAGTGACCTTTAAACCTTTTTGTTTCTGTATCTCACTGACACAGCATCTGCACTAGAAATTGTAATAAAAGCATACAGCATTTATGCAGATTACTGTAGAAAATGGAGCACTTTTATGGCTCAGGACTCCAATGAATTGAAAAGAAATAAATTAAACTTTTTTTTAACCCTCAGATCCTAAGTAAGAGTAAAGAATCAACATGGGCCCTTTTGAACAGTGTCAGTGATGCCTTTTCTGGATGGCTGTTAATGCTATTGATTGGCCTTTCAGCAGGTAACTTATTTGTGCAGAATAAAAATAAAACTGTTAATTCGTTATATTTTACTTCATTTATACATTTGTAATTCATTGTGTTTAATACTAAGGGCCAGTAAAGACAACGTTAAGTGAATATATAGAGTATCATAGGCTGTCTATGACTAAGCTGAGTAATGTACAGGAAATAGGGTGTTTATACTTGCCTAGGTATAGCTCTCTCTCACTTCTGATCATGGCAAAGCCACAGGTGAGAAGGCTATACAGACAGAAAAATGGATAGGTTTTCAAGGTGCAGCCAATTTGCAGCCACTCCTACACAAAAGAGAACCACCAAATTCTCAATAAACATATAAAAAGAACATACAGTTGTGCTCATAAGTTTACATACCCTAGAAGAATTTGTGATTTTTCGACCATTTGTCAGAGAATATGAATGATAACTCACAAGCTTTTCTTTCACTCATGGTTAGTGGTTGGGTGAAGCCATTTATTGTCAAACAACTGTGTTTACTCTTTTTAAATCATAATGACAACAGAAACTACCCAACTGACCCTGATCAAAAGTTTACATACCCCAGTTCTTAATACTGTGTATTGCCCCCTTTAACATCAATGACAGCTTGAAGTCTTTTGTGGTAGTTGTGGATGAGGCTCTTTATTTTCTCAGATGGTAAAGCTGCCCATTCTTCTTGGCAAAAAGCCTCCAGTTCCTGTAAATTCTTGGGCTGTCTTGCATGAATTGCACGTTTGAGATCTCCCCAGAGTGGCTCAATGATATTGAGGTCAGGAGACTGAGATGGCCACTCCAGAACCTTCACTTTATTCTGCTGTAGCCAATGACAGGTCGACTTGGCCTTGAGTTTTGGATCATTGTCATGTTGGAACGTCCAAGTACGTCCCATGCGCAGCTTCCGGGCTGATGAGTGCAAATTTTCCTCCAGTATTTTTTGATAACATGCTGCATTCATCTTGCCATCAATTTTGACCAAGTCTCCAATGCCTTTGTAGCTCACACATCCCCAAAACATCAGCGATCCACCTCCGTGTTTCACAGTAGGAATGGTGTACCTTTCATCATAGGCTTTGTTGACTCCTCTCCAAATGTAACGTTTATGGTTGTGGCCAAAAAGTTACATTTTGATCTCATCACTCCAAATGACTTTGTTCCAAAAGTTTTAAGGCTTGTCTCTGTGCTGTTTGGAGTATTGTAAGCGGGATGCTTTGTGGCATTTGCGTAGTAATGGCTTTCTTCTGGCGACTCGACCAAGCAGCCCATTTTTCTTCACATGCCTCCTTATTGTGCATCTTGAAACAACCACACCACTTTTTTTCAGAGAGTCCTGTATTTCTGCTGAAGTGGTTTGTGGATTTTTCTTTGCATCCCGAGCAATTTTCCTGGCAGTTGTGGCTGAAATTTTTGTTGGTCTACCTGACCGTGATTTGGTTTCCACAAAATCCCTAATTTTTCACTTCTTAATTAGAGTTTGAACACTGCTGATTGGCATTCTCAATTGCTTGGATATCTTTTTATATCCCTTTCCTGTTTTATACAGTTAAATTACCTTTTCCCACAGATCCTTTGACAATTCTTTTGCTTTCCCCATGACTCAGAATCCAGACATGTCAGTGCATCACTGGATGAAAGATGCAAGGGTCTTTCAGGAGTCCAGAAACTCACTGACCTTTTATACACACTGTCAGGAATCGAATTACTGCAGCTGCACTTGTCTGCTGGTGCAACCTCCGTCTGAGGCTCCCATGTCTCGCTGCCACTTGTTACCTTGTCGCTAACTGCCATTCTGGGCCTAAGGACACTCCTGTTGTCAGCAGGCGTGGACGCACGCCGCATTACCGCCAAACCACGGCATGAGCGCCGCCATGACAGTCCCCGTCAGCTCTTCCGCATCAGCCTATCTAGAGCCTGGCCGCACCTCCCATTCACTCCCAACCAATACCTGCAGACCGGGGGGTATATCAGGAGCAGCAGGGTGAGTCAGTCCTTGCCTTGGACTTCGTGTCATTTCTCTGACCTGTGTCTCTGGCTCCGTTCTCCAGTTCCTCTTTGTACCTGCTCTGCCTACCAGTCTGGTCCTGCACTGCCGTGGAACCACAAGCACCAGCAACCCGGGTATCTGTGATCAGCTTCACACCTTATCCAGCTACAGTGTGCTCCAGCCCTCTGCAGTAGAGACTCTCCTCCAGGTGCATCTCATTAACCTACACCTGTTCGTCAGCCTGCAAGCTGCCAGTGTTATTTCAACCTGCACTGAGGATTTAAACCACTTGTTCCTGTCTGCTGCAAACAGTTACCTGGCTCGCTATTCCCACCATCATCCCTGCTGTGCTCCACGATCCAGGAACCATCGGTTCCCATACCGATACATCGTTCCCCTGATCGATTGTTGCTCACGTCACAGACTTTGCCATAGACTTTCAGCTTCCACGCTGTTCCACCCACAATTGCATATCTTCTGTTGTCATCAGTATTCCTGCTGCCATATTGTTTGAATCAATTGCTAAATAAACAACACAGCGCACATGCGCAGGATTCTTATCCAGCTTCCTCGTTTTCTCCATCCCATCTCCACTGACCCACTAGTGCCCTCTCCGGGAACACAAACTAGACAGAGCCTGACACACACACTGATTACAAGCAAACAGATCACAGGTGAGGATGGTTACCTTTAGTAGCCATTCAAACCCGTTTGTGTCAACTTGTGTGCATGTTA
>NC_086451.1:198402497-198492292 GCF_028390025.1 Pseudophryne corroboree
CATAAGCCGTAATCTGGTGGGTATAAGAATATTGTCACATATTGCAACAATGAGTTATTAATAATACCAAATTTATGTATGATTAATGTGATGGGTTTAACTGGCATGGGGTGGGAACTCGGATGCAAACAACAGAAATCACATCTCAAGACTTAGCCATCGCCCACTGCTTGAGCTGACCAATGATCCCCGGGGCACAGGATTTGTCCCACCCCCGAACCAATGGAAGAAGAGCATATAGTCCCTATTGTATTGTGTTTTGACCAACTGTATAATAAGCAAAGCTGCCTAGCCGGTCAGTAATCTCTCTCTGAAGGTCATCTTGCTTGATTGATCTGAGCACCGGACCGTGTGGCGCTGGCGAAACCAAATGTATGTACCATTGATTGTAGCCTATTTTCTGTTATTGTGATTGTATATCTGTTGTAACCCCCTTTCAGCAATTATATGTTGGTGGATCGGATCCCAACATTTGAAATACAATTGGTGTCGTCTTTCAGCAACACGTGTAGCCGCATTGTGCTCTCAGCGTGTCGGTGTGTGTGTGTATGCACTGCGTGTACTTTGTACGTCCATCGCGGCGTGTGTACGCAAAGTGCGTACACAGTACAGGCCTTTGTACGCTAACTGTGTAAAAAGTACGTGTCACAACTGAGGGCTGGTGCTGACCAAGGAGAAGCCTCAGTTGTAGGGGCTGAGGTATATGTGTACCTGGGAGGCAGTATAGGGTTCTTGGACATGCAGGGAACCTTTAGAACAAATGCCCGAAGGCGTGACCACGACAACAAGGGAAAGTTCAAAGGTTTTATTAAACACAGTTCAGAGGAATACTGATGACTTGGTACTGGTAATAGGAATCACAGTTCAGAGAAATACTTGGGATCGATGACGGAACACCGATGGTGACTTGGAATTGATGACGGAACACCGATGGTTACTTTGGGATCGTTGGTAAGCTTTGAGTGAAGCTGGGGTACGCAGATAGAAATGCACTATTGTACTTAGAAGCACAGGTGAAGCATGAAGTGATGCTGGAGAATCGCTGCTGGGAAGCCGGAGTTCAGACACAGGTGAATCAGGGTAGACTGTAGAGGGTTAATCACTGGAGTGTCGGGTTACACTGCAGAGTATAATCACCAGGGAGTCAGGCTGTACTGCAGAGAAAGTCAATGGGAGAACTGCACACTGGAATCACTGAAGACAATTGAAGCACTGACATCTTTCCACCCCAGGAACAGGATATTTATACCTGCTGGGAAGCAGGGATTGGCTGACTGATTAACCAGAGACCAGAGTGCAGCTGTTGTGTAATCAGGCTGAGAGCAGAGTGCAGCTTATAGGCTAAAAGGTAACATGTGATTAGGAAAACATGGCTGCGCCCATGGTAGCTTTTGGAGGGAAAGATTGTTTGTAACTTGAATGTGAGCTTTAACCATGAAGCTGCCAGAATCACAGTAAAGAGATTTGAGACAATGAGATGCAGCGTGCTGCACACAGACAGTGCAGATGGAATCCAGGCTTGGAACACTGGGACAGTCTCAGGAGGCATTTGGAAGGTAAATACTGATAAGGAATTACCTAGATCGTGACAGCACCCCCTCCTTTAGGAGTGGCCCCAGGACACTTCTTATAAGTTCTTTACCTGAACAAATGGAAGGATCTAGATTGAATCCTGATGAACTTGAACTGGCTGGGACCAGAGGAGACTGTACCTGACCTATGGACGAGACCAAATTAAGTCCAGACAAACTTGAACCGGTTGAGACTTTAGACCGATGGATAGGACCGGATTAGATCCGAAGGTATTGGAATCGGCTGGAACCGAAGGAGGCTGATCCGGACAGACGGATGGGACCGGATAGGGTTCAGAAAAGCTTGAACCGGCTGGGACCGGAGGAGTCTTCAGATTGACGGTTGAATCGGTTGGAACCGAAGGAGTCTTTGAACCTACGGATGGAACCGGATTGGGTCCAGAGATATCGGAATCGGCTGGAACCGAAGGAATCTTCAGACAGACGGATGGAACCGGATTGAGTCTAAAGACAGTTGAATCAGCTGGAACTGAAGGAGTCAGAATCCGGTTAAAACCGGAATGAGTGGTATCCGAGTGTTCAGTTAGACCATCCTGGACCTCGTCCATGCTGGATGCCAACAGGGTGGTGCTCTCTGAAGACGGCAAACAGGAGTTCATAACTGCATCTGTAGCACAAAAATTTCCATCTGGGAACTTGGCTCTGGATACTTCCCTTGGGACTGAAACTTTGGTGACCCCTCCTGGGGTTGATGAATCAGACACCTCTCGCAGGGTTGTTTTCTCCAGCACCCCTCCTGGGGTTGACAGATCAGAAACTCCTTTTTGAGAAGACTCATATGCCCCTACTAGAGCTTGAACATTGGATACCCCTCCTAGGGCTGTCGACACAGACGCCCCTCCTTGGGCTGAGTAAAGAGCATCATCATTCCAGGAAAGTTCGGACGCTAGGATCTGGTACTGTACCAGATATTTACCGACAGTTCGTGTCCCCTGACGTAGCCGGAGGATATCAGAGGAGGCAGAGGTCACACGACCTGGTTCAAAGATGCGCCTGAAGGTTGCCACGAAATCTGCATATGAAGAGAGCAGGGCATCAGACTTCTCCCATAGAGGTGATACCCAATCGAGGGCAGAGCCACTGAGGAGGGAGATGATGTAAGCAACCTTGGTGCGGTCAGTTGGGAAACTGCCAGGCTGTAACTCAAAATATATCTCACACTGATTTTGGAAACCCCCGACAGGCTTTTGGGGAACCATCAAACTTGGCAGGTGTCGGTAAATGGAGACAAGGAGTAGAAACGGGAATGGTGGGTGGGGATACCACCAAAGGTACTGCAGTCGGCACACTGGACGCCCCTGAACCACGGAGGGTTACTTGTATTCTATCCAGCCGAGAGGAGAGGTCCTGGAGACAGCGGATCACATGGCCCTGTGCAGTCTCCTGACGTTCAAGGCAGGCTGCAAGTTCTTGCATCGGCCTGTTCGCTTGGACCTGGTCTCCGGCCGGATCCATTAGGTCAGTGCTTACTGTCACAACTGAGGGCTGGTGCTGACCAGGGTGAAGCCTCAGTTGTAGGGGCTGACGTATATGTGTACCTGGGAGGCAGTACAGGGTTTTTGGACATGCAGGGAACCTTTAGAACAAATGCCCGAAGGCGTGACCACGACAACAAGGGAAAGTTCAAAGGTTTTATTAAACACAGTTCAGAGGAATACTGATGACTTGGTACTGGTAATAGGAAACACAGTTCAGAGAAATACTTGGGATCGATGACGGAACACCGATGGTGATTTGGAATCGATGACGGAACACCGATTGTTACTTTGGGATCGTTGGTAAGCTTTGAGTGAAGCTGGGGTTCGCAGATAGAAATTCACTATTGTACTTAGAAGCACAGGTGAAGCATGAAGTGATGCTGGGGATCGCTGGAGAATCGCTGCTGGGAAGCCGGAGTTCAGACACAGGTGAATCAGGGTAGACTATAGAGGGTTAATCACTGGAGTGTCGGGTTACACTGCAGAGTATAATCACCAGGGAGTCAGGCTGTACTGCAGAGAAAGTCCATGGGAGAACTGCACACTGGTATTACTGAAGACAATTGAAGCACTGACATCTTTCCACCCCAGGAACAGGATATTTATACCTGCTGGGAAGCAGGGATTGGCTGGCTGATTAACCAGAGACCAGAGTGCAGCTGCTGTGTAATCAGGCTGAGAGCAGAGTGCAGCTTATAGGCTAAAAGGTAACATGTGATTAGGAAAACATGGCTGCGCCCATGGTAGCTTTTGGAGGGAAAGATTGTTTGTAACTTGAATGTGAGCTTTAACCATGAAGCTGCCAGAATCACAGTAAAGAGATTTGAGACAATGAGATGCAGCGTGCTGCACACAGACAGTGCAGATGGAATCCAGGCTTGGAACACTGGTACAGTCTCAGGAGGCATTTGGAAGGTAAATACTGATAAGGAGTTACCTAGATCGTGACAGTACGTAGGTTAAGGATTACATACAGCGGCCGCAGCGGCTCGATTTTAAAGTGTATTGAGTGTATTAAAGTATTGCTTTTAGTCCTGTAAGTAAATCAGCATTTACAACTTACCTACCTACAGTGGCTGTGTCCTGTTGGTAGCACATGTCTCTTTTCATTGGTGCATAAGGGGTAAATTTACTAAAGCTTATAAAAATAAAAGTAGGTGAGAGTCTGGTTGCTATGGGCAACATCACCTCTTTTAATTTTTAGAAGCTTTAGTAAACTTAACCCTAAGCGTGCTATCAACCCCATCTGTGTCACCCCTGTTCTGTCTGCCCCATCCCTTTTAGAATCTAAACTCTCATGAGCAGTGCCCCAAACCCGCATGTGCTTATCCTTCTCTTACTTAAACCATCATCGACTGCACGAAAGTCTCGGTTTTCTGCCACCCTGATACTTACGTCAGTGTCGTCTGTTTCTGTAGCTATGTTTATAAACCCTGTACTTGTCCTATATTGTCTTCACATGCAAGTCACTATTTCTCATACGTCCTAGAGGATGCTGGGGTCACCATAAGAACCATGGGGTATAGACAGTATCCGCAGGAGACATGGGCACTTTTAGACTTTTAAAGGGGTGTGAACTGGCTCCTCCCTCTATGCCCCTCCTCCAGACTCCAGTTTAGAATTGTGCCCAGTGAGACTGGATGCACTCTGAGGAGCTCTACTGAGTTTCTCGGAAAACACTTATGTTAGGTTTTCTATTTTCAGGGAGAACTGCTGGCAACAGTCTCCCTGCTTCGTGGGACTTAGAGGAGAGAAATATGACCTACTTCTAGTGAGTTTAAAGGCTCTGCTTCTTGGCTACAGTACACCATTAGCTCTTTAGAGTTTTATCGCTAGGTACGCCTTGATGCTCGCTCCCAGAGCCGGCCATCACCCCCCTTACAGAGCCAGAAGACAGGTGAGTAGAAGAAGCAAAGAAGACTTCAGCGACTGCTACTGAGGTACCGCACAGCGATCGCACGCTGCGCACCATGCTGCCACACACAGTAGCACTACATGGTGCAGTGCGTTGTGGGGGGGGGGGGGGGGGCGGGGCGGGCGCCCTGGGCAGCATGTAAACCTCTAAATAGACTGGCAAGAGCGGACATAGGTGCAGAGGCACTGTCCTAACCCCTGCCAGTATAAATATTTAGTTTAAAAAAGCGGGACTGAAGCGCGCCATTGCAGGGGCGGAGCTTAGTCCTCTCAGCTCACACAGCTCAGCGCCATTTTCTCTACACAGGCTGCAGAGATGCTGGTCCTTCTTCACACTGCTGCATAAGTATCAGGGTGAAAAACGGGGGGGGGGCACAGTAATTTTGGTGCAATATATAGTTATTATAAAAGTGCTGCAGGTCTGGGGCATTATTTAGTGTTACATAACCGTTGGTGAAGCGCTGGGTTGTGAGCTGGCAAGCTCCCTCTGTCTCTCTGACAGACTTTACTGTGGGTCTGTCCCCTATATGCCCAGGGTGTCTGTGAGTATTGGGTACACGTGTGTCGGTATCTCTGAGGCGGAGTGCTCTTCCCAGGAGGAGACTGTGTTGGGGACACAAACGGCTGTCGGAGTGACCCTGTCGGCACCGCTGACTCCTGATTGGGTAAATGTGTTGTATGCTTTGAATGCTTATGTGGCTCTTATTAATAAGAGATTAGATAAATCTGAGTCTCAGAACCAGGCATGGAAGAAATCTGTGGCGGATGTGTTGTTGCAAGTCCAGACCCCTTCGGTGTCACAAAAAAGATCGTTTGCCCAGTTGGCAGACACGGATACCGACACGGCCTCTGACTCCAGTGTCGACTATAGTGATGCCAGATCCGAAATTGGCAAAGAGCATTCGGTACATGATTGTGGCGATAAAAGACATATTACATATCTCGGAGGACCCTACTGTTCCTGACAAAAGGGTCTGTATGTATAAGGGAAAGAAGCCTGAGGTAACGTTTCCTCCCTCTCATGAAACTGAACACTCTATTTGATAAGGTTTGGGAAAGTCCTGACAAAAAGTTTCAGATTCCCAAAAGGATTCTGGTGGCTTACCCGTTTCCTTCTGGGGATAGGGAAAAGTGGGAGTCACCCCCCGTTGTGGACAAGGCTCTATCACGGCTGTCCAAAAAGGTGGCTCTTCCGTCCCCTGACACGGCAGCCCTTAAGGATCCTTCGGATCGTATGCAGGAAAATACATTGAAATTCATTTATGCCGCCACAGGTACGCTGCTCAGGCCAGCCATTGCGTCTGCGTGGTTGAGTAGTGCAATCGAAAAATGGGCAGATAACTTGTCATCTGATATAGATACCCTAGATTGGGATAGCGTTCTCTTGACTCTAGGTCATACCAGGACACCGCAGCATACCTAAAGGAAGCTGCAAGGGATATTGGCCTTTTGGGATCAAAGGCCAATGCCATGGCGGTCTCAGCTAGGAGAGCATTGTGGATTCATCAATGGAATTCTGATACTGACTCTAAGAAAAATATGGAGTCTCTACCGTATAAAGGTGGTGTCTTGTTTGGTGACGGCCTCACTGATTTGGTATCTCCAGCTACCGCGGGTAAGTCATCATTTCTACCTTATGTTCCTGCACAATAAAAGAAAACACACCACTATCAGATGCAGTCCTTTCGGCCCAATAAATACAGGAAAGGCTGAGGTTCTTCCTTCCTTGCTACTAGAGGAAGGGGATAGGGTAAAAGATCTCTGGCCGTGGCAGGTTCCCAGGAACAGAAGTCCTCCCCGGCTTCTACCAAATCCACCGCATGACGCTGGGACTCCTCTGCGGGAGTCCACACCGGTGGGGGCACTTCTCAAACTCTTCAGCAGTTCTGTGTTTGTTCGGACCTGGACCCATGGGTTGTAGAAATAGTGTCCCAGGGGTACAAACTAGAGTTTCAAGACGTACCCCCTCACCGATTTTTCAAATCGGCCTTACCAGCTTCTCTTCCGAAAAGGGAGGTTGTGCGCGACGCTATACAAAAGTTGTGTCAAAATCAGGTCATTATCAAGGTTCCCCCGTCACAACAGGGAGAAGGCTTTTATTCGAGCCTGTTCGTGGTCCCAAAGCCGGACGGTTCGGTCAGACCAATCCTGAACCTGAAATCTCTCAATTTCTACCTGTCACGATCCGGATACTGAGACACCATTTTCCTTCTGGATGTACGTCCTCCATGGGCCTCTGCTGCCACTCCTGTCTCGCTGACCGCCGCGCGCCACTGGGCGCATGTTATTCTGCTACTGCGGCCTACATCGCAAGTGTTGCACCTTCCCTATAGTACTTAATTCCCCTTCTTTGTTTGTTCATGGGCGCAGCCATGTTAGACTCCAGTCACATGACATTATTCCTCCTATCCACGGTGCTGGAGCCTTGTCATAATTGCTCAGCCAATCCCTGCTATGCAGCAGGTATAAATATCCGGTCCCAGCTCCCAAAAGATCGTCAGTGCTTTCATTGTCATCTGTGATTCCAGCATACAAGCTTCACTACAGATTTTCTCCTGCAATTCCATTCTGCAGATCAGCCTGACTTCCCTGGTGATTACACTCTGCCTGTGTAACCCGACTCTCCAGTGTTAACCCCTACAGCCTACTTTGGATTCCTGTGTTTGAACTTTTGCTCTGCAGTAATCATCCTTCATTCTTCAGTTCCTGCGTACTCCAGTTTCATTCCTCATCTTCCAGTGAACCCCAGCCTCATTTATTGTTTACAGGACTTTCTTCCATATTCCAGGTTACTGGCCTTCACCGATTGTGAACTTAATTATCACGTGTGACTTTATATTATTCTTTTGCACGTTATCTGACTTTTTATTTAATAAAAGCACTTAAGGAATTCCCAGTTGTCGTGGTCACGCCCTCGGGCATTCTTTGCTGCTGTCAATACGTATGTCCAGGAGTCACATAGCTCCTCCTAAATGTAAGTACCCGTCAGCCCCTACAACTGAGGCTCCCAGTCACGGTCCCCAGCCCTCAGTTGTGACACTACCTAAGAAAATTCAAATTCAAGATGGAATCTCTCCGGGCGGTGATCTCCAGTCTGGAGGAAGGGCATTTTATGGTGTGGATAGACATAAAGGATGCCTACTTACATGTTCCCATTTATCCTCCGCATCAAGCTTACCTGAGGTTTGCAGTTCAGGATTGTCATTACCAATTTCAGACGTTGCCGTTTGGTCTGTCCACGGCTCCGAGAGTTTTCACCAAAGTAATGGCGGAAATGATGGTTCTCCTGCGCAAGCAAGGAGTCACAATTATCCCGTACTTGGACGATCTCCCGATAAAGGCGAGATCCAGGGACCAGCTACTGCAGAACGTTACGCTCTCCCTGACGGTTCTGCAACAACATGGTTGGCTCCTAAACTTGCCGAAATCACAGTTTGTGCCGACGAGACGGCTGTCGTTTCTGGGAATGATTCTGGACACAGAGTTACAGAGAGTTTTTCTTCCAGTGGAAAAGGCTCTGGAAATTCAGAACCTGGTCAAACAAATTCTGAAACCAGCAAGAGTGTCAGTCCATCAATGCACTCAGTTGCTGGGGAAAATGGTGGCGGCCTACGAGGCCATTCAGTTTGGCAGATTCCATGCCGGAGTGTTTCAGTGGGACCTGTTGGACAAGTGGTCCGGATCCCACCTACACATGAACCAAAGAATAATCCTGTCTTCCAAGACCAGAATCTCCTGTGGTGGCTACACAGCTCTCACCTCCTAGAGGGGCGCAGGTTCGGGATCCAGTACTGGATCCTAGTAACCACGGATGCGAGTCTCTGAGGCTGGGGAGCAGTCACACAGGAGGAAAACTTCCAGGGAAGATGGTCAAGCCAGGAAACTTGTCTACACATAAACGTTCTGAAGTTAAGATCCATTTACAACGGCCTTCTTCAAGCGGAACATCTTCTGTGCAACCTGCCCGGCTTGATTCGGACAATATAACAGCAGTAGCGTGCATAAACTGCCAGGGCGGAACAAAGAGCAGAGCGGCGATGGCAGAAGCCACAAAAGTTCTCCGCGGGGTGGAAAAACATGCAAGCGCTCTGTCAGCAATCTTCATTCCAGGAGTGGACAACTGGGAAGCAGACTTCCTCAGCAGACACAATCTCAATCCAGGGGAGTGGGGTCTTCATAAAGAGGTCTTCACAGAAGTAACAAGCCTTTGGGTTATTCCTCAAATAGACATGATGGCGTCTCGTCTCAACAAGAAACTTCAGAGATATTGTCCCAGGTCGAGGGACCCTCAAGCAATAGCAGTGGACGCCCTTGTGACACCATGGGTGTTTCAGTCGGTGTATGTATTCCCTCCGCTTCCTCTCATTCCAAAAGTGCTAAAGATCATAAGAAGAACAAAGGTTCACGCGATCCTCATTGTTCCGGACTGGCCAAGGAGGGCTTTGTATCCAGATCTTCAGGAATTACTCGTAGGAGATCCCTGGCCTCTTCCTCTAAGAGAGGATCTGTTACAGCAGGGGCCGTGAGTGTATCAAGACTTACCGCGGCTGCGTTTGACGGCTTGGCGGTTGAAGAACAGATCCTAGCCTGAAAGGGTATTCCCAGTGAAGTCATTCCCACACTTCTTCAGGCTAGGAAAGGAGTAACGTCTAAACATTACCACCGTATTTGGAGAAAATGTGTGTCTTTGTGTGAATCCAAGAAGGCTTCTGTGGAAGAATTTCAGTTGGGACGTTTTCTCCATTTCCTACAAGCAGGTGTGGATGCGGGCTTAAAGTTGGGCTCAAATAAAGTACAAATTTCAGCCTTATCGGTTTACTTTCAACAACAATTGGCCTCCCTTCCAGAAGTTCAGACTTTCGTGTAAGCCTTGTTGCACATCCAACCTCCATTTGTGCCCCCAGTGGCACCATGGGATCTTAACGTGGTGTTACAGTTCCTTCAATCACATTGGTTTGAACCTTTACAGAAGGTGGAGTTGAAATTCGTCACTTGGAAAGTGGTCATGCTGTTGGCCTTGGCATCCGCAAGGCAGGTATCGGAGTTAGCGGCTTTATCTCACAAGAGCCCTTATTTGATCTTCTATGAAGATAGAGCAGAGTTGAGGGCTCATCAACAAATTCTGCCAATGGTGGTTTCATCGTTCCACATGAACCAACCTATTGTGGTGCCAGTGGCTACTGACGCTTTAGTGGAGTCTCTCAATGTGGTCAGAGCTTTAAAAATTTATGTCCCCAGGACGGCTCAGATTAGGAAAACGGATGCTCTGTTTGTCCTGTATGATCCCAACAAGATTGGGGCTCCTGCTTCCAAGCAGACTATTGCACACTGGATCTGTGCTACGATTCAGCAGGCTCATTCTGCGGCTGGATTGCCGTTACCGAAATTGGTGAAGGCCCATTCTACCAGAAAGGTAGGCGCGTCCTGGGCGGCTGCCCGGGGGGTCTTGGCGTTACAACTTTGCCGAGCAGCTACTTGGTCGGGTTCAAACACTTTTGCGAAGTTTTACAAGTTTGATACCCTGGCCGATGATGTCCTCAAGTTTGGTCAATCGGTGCTGCAGAGTCATCCGCACTCTCCCGCCCGTTCTAGAGCTTTGGTATAACCCCATGGTTCTTATGGTGACCCCAGCATCCTGTAGGACGTATGAGAAAATAGGATTTTAATACCTGCCGGTAAATCCTTTTCTCTTAGTCCGTAGCGGATGCTGGGCGCCCGTCCCAGTGCGTGCTGTATCTGCAGTCATTAGTTCTGGTTGCACACGGATTGTGTTACGTTTATACTCAGCCTGTTGCTGACATTGTTCATGCTGTTGACTAGAGTTCTGTTGAATGCCATGTTGTACGGTATTTTTGAGGTGTGAGCTGGTGTGTATCTCACCTTAGTTTAACAATAATTCCTTTCCTTGAAATGTCCGTCTTCCTGGGCACAGTTCCTATAACTGGAGTCTGGAGGAGGTGGCATAGAGGGAGGAGCCAGTTCACACCCTTTAAAAGTCTTAAAGTGCCAATGTCTCCTGCGGATCCCGTCTATACCCCATGGTTCTTATGATGACCCCAGCATCCTCTACGGACTAAGAGAAAAGGATTTACCGGTCGGTATTAAAATCCTAATTTTCCTGATTTGATTATTTTGTTTATGTACTCTGTAATTGGGCGCTGCAAATCCCTTGTGGCACCATATAAATAAAGGATAATAGTAATACCACCACCACCACCACCTCAGTATCACACTATTTATTGTGTTGATTTACTTTTTACTTGTCTGGTGTCGAGAAGACTTTGGTCGGATTTCTCTGCATTACTTCTAACCATTATTAGGACATTTGAACACCCACTTGTACACATTTATGATCAGGATACTGTGACATCTTTAACTAATCATAAATGAACTGTGCGTATTTTCACACAGGGAGGTTTTAGTGATTTTCTAAGCTTTTTGACATTTGATGAGGTTCCATAGTCACTGGCCCTGGCAGCATTGGAAACACGGGCCATCCTGAGTAACCTGAGTGTTACTGAGATGACCAGTGATCGTGCAGATGATATGACACTGCGTCTTCGGATGCTGCAGCATATCAGTGAAGTCGGCAGGAGGCATGTATTTACACAAGGCTTCTTCTGTGGCATTAGCATATTATTGCACAGTGACTGTGCCATAGCGTCCATCTCTGAATCAGGGCCATAGTGTAGTAACCAAAAAGCAAATAAGAAAGTGCTAACTGGGCTGTGTCAACTTCTGCACATAAAATACCCGCTGATATAGGGGGTGATTCAGAGCTGATCGTAGATGTGCTAAATTTAGCACAGCTAGTCCGCCCCGCATGTCAGGCTCTGCCCCCCCCTTTCCCCGCATGGGTGTGAAAGCATTGCACGGCGGCGATGCTTTCGCAACTGCCAAGTAGCTCCCTGCCTACCACCCATGTTCCAAGTCGCTGTTGGCACACCACCTCCCGCCCGCATCCACCTCTACTTGTCAGTCAGACAGAGGCGATCACACCAGTTAGATGCTTACTCCACAAACGCCTTCAGGGTGCAATTCCTGCCGTTGTAGCGATCGCCTCTGAATCACCCCCATGGACTGCAGCTCTCCGAAATGATGTGCTGACCCTCCAACAAATGTATTCTCAAAACAACCAAAGAGACGCGCTGTCCATTAACATACGGATATTTATTCAAAAGTATATATCACATTAATAAACAACAATCATTCACAGTGTTTTACCTACAATTATTCAACAGACATGAAAAACAATTAAAATGATCAAAACCTATATAATACACAGCGTATAAATCTAAAGGCCACCATACATTACTGCGATTTCTCCTACGGGAGAAATCGTAGCCAATGCTCCTTGAGCTGCCCGGGAGCTTGGATCGCATGCGGTCCTTTTACATGTGACATATTACATGCAGTTCCGTTCCCCGCTGCCGGAGCGTGCCCCGTGTTGGTGGTCGGAAGTGCAGCACATCCAATCTCTGACTCCGATCCGATGCGCACAGGACCGCTCATCGGATCGGATGTCAAACACATCCGATTTGGACACTTTTCACCCGATTTCTCGGCCTGATCCGTGGGAATAAGGTGACAAGTGGCCGTATCAGACAAGTGTATGGCCAACTTAAGCCAGAAAGGAGTAATAAAATATCTTAAAAGCAAAAAGTATTTTTCCAGTGTTAGCATAGCTTCTTTTGCAATTCAAGCAACAGAATGCAAATAGTAACAGTCCATGTTCTCAGTCAGTATAGCATTAAGCATGCAGATTAATATAATTATTCCTAAAGAATGTTGGTCATTTAGGCAGTTCTGATTCATTCCTTTACAGCCAAAGGATTAGTGCAGCACTTATAAAGCCTTATGTGTATCACTAGAGGGGAAATGCCCCATCTTTTCACCCCAGTTTTTTTTTTTTTTTTTATGGTTGATAGAATAGATAATGTAGCTCCTCAAAGAGAATTTGAATAATCGCAGCAGATCACCGGCACTGGAGCTTCAGATCTGCCAGATGGTAGCTGTCTGGCTGGGCTGGTCTGGTCTGTGGTATACACTTTGTAGGCACCGGTATTGCATCGAGGCAATTTAGGCTGGTGGGCTGACTCACAGGGCTGATTTGTGCTGCACAATGAAATCGTAGCGGCTTTTGGTCCTGCCAGTCTAGGGACCTGGTGTGTTGGAGCTAATCTGCTGTTACCGTGTACTGCTTCTACACTCGGGCGAGGCCTTGACTCGTTTCTCTGCCTATCAGTATGCAGCGGCTGTTTACGCAGAAGTGGCTGCCCCTTCATGAGGAACTGTTATTTTCTCTGACGTCCTAGTGGATGCTGGGGACTCCGTAAGGACCAAGGGGAATAGACGGCTCCGCAGGAGACTGGGCACACTAAAAGAAAGATTTGGTACTACCTGGTGTGCACTGGCTCGTCCCTCTATGCCCCTCCTCCAGACCTCAGTTAGATTTCTGTGCCCGGCCGAGCTGGATGCACACTAGGGGCTCTCCTGAGCTCCTAGAAAGAAAGTATATATTAGGTTTTTTATTTTACAGTGAGACCTGCTGGCAACAGGCTCACTGCAACGAGGGACTAAGGGGAGAAGAAGCGAACCTACCTGCTTGCAGCTAGCTTGGGCTTCTTAGGCTACTGGACACCATTAGCTCCAGAGGGATCGACCGCAGGACCCGTCCTTGGTGTTCGTTCCCGGAGCCGCGCCGCCGTCCCCCTTACAGAGCCAGAAGCAAGAAGATGGTCCGGAAAATCGGCGGCAGAAGACTTCAGTCTTCACCAAGGTAGCGAAAAGGTGGCACTACCGTCTCCGGATACGGCCGCCCTAAAGGAACCTGCTGATAGAAAGCAGGAGGCTATCCTAAAGTCTATATATACACACACTGGTGTTATACTGAGACCAGCTATTGCTTCAGCGTGGATGTGCAGTGCTGCTGCTGCTTGGTCAGATTCCCTGTCAGAAAATATTGACACCCTGGACAGGGACACTATATTGCTAACCGTAGAGCATATAAAAGACTCAGTCTTGTACATGAGAGATGCACAGAGGGAGATCTGCCGGCTGGCATCTAGAATAAGTGCATTGTCCATTTCTGCTAGGAGAGGTTTATGGACTCGGCAGTGGACAGGGAATGCAGATTCTAAAAGGCACATGGAAGTTTTGCCTTATAAGGGTGAGGAGTTATTCGGGGATGGTCTCTCAGACCTTGTTTCCACAGCAACAGCTGGGAAGTCAGCATTTTTACCCCATGTCCCCTCACAGCCTAAGAAAGCGCCGTACTATCAGGTGCAGTCCTTTTGACCCCAGAAAAACAGGCGGGGAAAAGGCGGGTCCTTTCTGTCTAGAGCAGGCATTCCCAACTGCGGTCCTCAAGGCACACCAACAGTGCAGGTTTTAGTGATATCCAGGCTGCAGCACAGATGGTTAAATCATAACTGAGCTACTAATTAAGTCACCTGTGCGGAAGCCTGGATATCACTAAAACCTGCACTGTTAGTGTGCCTTGAGGACCGAGTTTGGGAATGCCTGGTCTAGAGGCAGAGGAAGGGGAAAAAAGCTGCACCACGCAGCAGGTTCCCAGGAACAAAAGTCCTCCCCCGCTTCTTCCAAATCCGCCGCATGACGGTGGGGCTTCACAGGCGGAGCCAGGTACGGTGGGGGGCCGCCTCAAAAATTTCAGCGATCAGTGGGTTCGCTCACAGGTGGATCCCTGGATCCTTCAAGTAGTATCTCAGGGGTACAAGCTGGATTTCGAGGCGACTCCCCCCCGCCGTTTCCTCAAATCGGCCTTACCGACAATTCCCTCGAGCAGGGAGGCTGTACTAGAGGCAATTCACAAGCTGTATTCCCAGCAGGTGATAGTCAAAGTACCCCTACTTCAACAAGGACGGGGTTACTATTCCACACTGTTTGTGGTACCGAAACCGGACGGTTCGGTGAGACCCATTTTAAATTTGAAATCCTTAAACACATACATAAAAAAAAAATCAAAGTTCAAGATGGAATCGCTCAGGGCGGTTATTGCAAGCCTGGACGAGGGGGATTACATGGTATCCCTGGACATCAAGGATGCTTACCTGCATGTCCCAATTTACCTTCCTCACCAGGAGTACCTCAGATTTGTGGTACAGGATTGCCATTACCAATTCCAGACACTACCGTTTGGACTGTCCACGGCACCGAGGGTGTTTACCAAGGTAATGGCAGAAATGATGATACTCCTTCGAAAAAAGGGAGTTTTAATTATCCCGTACTTGGACGATCTCCTAATAAAGGCGAGGTCCAGGGAGCAGTTACTGGTCGGAGTAGCACTATCTCGGGAAGTGCTACAACAGCATGGCTGGATTCTAAACATTCCAAAGTCACAACTGGTTCCTTCCACACGCTTACTGTTCCTGGGGATGATTCTGGACACAGAACAGAAAAAAGTGTTTCTCCCGCAGGAGAAAGCCAAGGAGCTGTCATCTCTAGTCAGAGACCTCCTAAAACCAAAACGGGTATCGGTGCATCACTGCACACGAGTCCTGGGAAAAATGGTGGCTTCGTACGAAGCAATTCCATTCGGCAGGTTCCATGCAAGGACCTTCCAGTGGGACCTCTTGGACAAGTGGTCGGGATCGCATCTTCAGATGCATCAACTGATAACCCTGTCTCCAAAGACCAGGGTGTCTCTACTGTGGTGGCTGCAGAGTGCTCATCTTCTAGTGTGCCGCAGATTCGGCATACAGGACTGGGTCCTGGTGACCACGGATGCCAGCCTTCGGGGCTGGGGCGCAGTCACACAGGGAAAAAATTTCCAGGGACTTTGGTCAGGTCAGGAGTCGTCCCTACACATAAACATTCTGGAACTGAGGGCCATTTACAATGCCCTAAGTCAGGCAAGGCCCCTGCTTCAAAACCAGCCGATTCTGATTCAATCAGACAACATCACGGCAGTCGCCCATGTAAACCGACAGGGCGGCACAAGAAGCAGGGTGGCCATGGCAGAAGCCACAAGGATTCTCCGATGGGCGGAAAATCACGTACTAGCACTGTCAGCAGTGTTCATTCCGGGAGTGGACAACTGGGAAGCAGACTTCCTCAGCAGACACGACCTACACCCGGGAGAGTGGGGACTTCATCCAGAAGTCTTCCTACTGTTGGTAAACCGCTGGGAAAGGCCACAGGTGGACATGATGGCGTCCCGCCTTAACAAGAAGCTAAAGAGATATTGCGCCAGGTCAAGGGACCCTCAGGCGATAGCTGTGGACGCTCTAGTGACACCGTGGGTGCACCAGTCGGTCTATGTGTTCCCTCCTCTGCCCCTCATACCAAAGGTACTGAGAATAATAAGAAGGCGAGGAGTAAGAACGATACTCGTGGTTCCGGATTGGCCAAGAAGAGCTTGGTACCCGGAACTTCAAGAAATGTTCTCAGAGGACCCATGGCCTCTACCGCTCAGACAGGATCTGCTACAGCAGGGGCCCTGTCTGTTCCAAGACTTACCGCGGCTGCATTTGACGGCATGGCGGTTGAATTCCGGATCCTAAAGGAAAAGGGCATTCCGGAGGAAGTCATTCCTACGCTGATAAAAGCCAGGAAAGAAGTAACCGCAAACCATTATCACCGCATTTGGCGAAAATATGTTGCGTGGTGTGAGGCCAGGAAGGCCCCTACAGAGGAATGTCAGCTGGGTCGTTTTCTGCACTTCCTACAGTCAGGAGTGACTATGGGCCTAAAATTGGGTTCCATTAAGGTCCAGATTTCGGCTCTGTCGATTTTCTTCCAGAAAGAACTGGCTTCACTGCCTGAAGTTCAGACTTTTGTAAAGGGAGTGCTTCATATTCAGCCCCCTTTTGTGCCTCCTGTGGCACCTTGGGATCTCAATGTGGTGTTGAGTTTCCTAAAATCACATTGGTTTGAACCACTTAAAACCGTGGATCTCAAATATCTCACGTGGAAAGTGGTCATGTTATTGGCCTTGGCTTCGGCCAGGCGTGTGTCAGAATTGGCGGCTTTGTCATGTAAAAGCCCTTATCTGATTTTCCATATGGATAGGGCAGAATTGAGGACTCGTCCCCAGTTTCTCCCTAAGGTGGTATCAGCTTTTCACTTGAACCAACCTATTGTGGTGCCTGCGGCTACTAAGGACTTGGAGGATTCCAAGTTACTGGACGTAGTCAGGGCCTTGAAAATGTATGTTTCCAGGACGGCTGGAGTCAGGAAAACTGACTCGCTTTTTATCCTGTATGCACCCAACAAAATAGGTGCTCCTGCTTCAAAGCAGACTATTGCTCGCTGGATTTGTAGCACAATTCAGCTGGCGCATTCTGCGGCTGGATTGCCGCATCCTAAATCAGTGAAAGCCCATTCCACGAGGAAGGTGGGCTCATCTTGGGTGGCTGCCCGAGGGGTCTCGGCTTTACAACTTTGCCGAGCTGCTACTTGGTCAGGGGCAAACACGTTTGCTAAATTCTACAAATTTGATACCCTGGCTGAGGAGGACCTTGAGTTCTCTCATTCGGTGCTGCAGAGTCATCCGCACTCTCCCGCCCGTTTGGGAGCTTTGGTATAATCCCCATGGTCCTTACGGAGTCCCCAGCATCCACTAGGACGTCAGAGAAAATAAGAATTTACTCACCGGTAATTCTATTTCTCGTAGTCCGTAGTGGATGCTGGGCGCCCATCCCAAGTGCGGATTGTCTGCAGTACTTGTATATAGTTATTGCCTAACTAAAGGGTTATTGTTGAGCCATCTGTTGAGAGGCTCAGTTGTATTTCATACTGTTAACTGGGTTAAATATCACGAGTTATACAGTGTGATTGGTGTGGCTGGTATGAGTCTTACCCGGGATTCAAAATCCTTCCTTATTGTGTCAGCTCTTCCGGGCACAGTATCCTAACTGAGGTCTGGAGGAGGGGCATAGAGGGAGGAGCCAGTGCACACCAGGTAGTACCAAATCTTTCTTTTAGTGTGCCCAGTCTCCTGCGGAGCCGTCTATTCCCCATGGTCCTTACGGAGTCCCCAGCATCCACTACGGACTACGAGAAATAGAATTACCGGTGAGTAAATTCTTATTTATTCCAAGCACCAATAGTACTAGATCTTGATTTAACCCTTCACAATTCCAAGAACAGGTCAGGGCATTAGATCCTATGTAATATACATTATATAATAGTTATCCATAGTGTAGTACAATGAACTTGGAACTGCAGATATAATGACATATACAGCATGTCACAGAAATTCTGTGATGGACCGTGTGGTATCTTCTATCTGCAGGTGCCATAGCTGGCCTGATTGACATTTCCTCTCACTGGATGACAGACCTAAAGGAAGGTTTTTGTGTACCGTGGTTTTGGTTTAACCATGAGCAGTGCTGTTGGAAGTCTAATAATGTGACGTTTGAGGACCGAAATAATTGTCCAGAGTGGAGAAGCTGGTCTCAACTAATAACTGGCCAAACTGAGGTAAGGCATTCACTGAAGCTCCTGAGATTACTCTGTAGGGATATTGGCTTCATAAGGTTATACAACTGGTAGTCTGTGGGTCAGATGAGACCAGATAAGACTTTTCTATTACACAGATCATTCTTAATACAGGTTGAGCATCCCATATCCAAATATTCCGAAATACAGAATTTTTCGAGTGAGACTGAAATAGTGAAACTTTTTGTTTTCTGATGGCTCAATGTACACAAACTTTGTTTAATACACAAAGTTATTAAAAATATTGTATTAAATGACCTTCAGGCTGTGTGTGTATAAGGTGTATATGAAACATAATTGCATTCTGTGCTTAGACTTGGGTCCCATCACCATGATATCTCATTATGGTATGCAATTATTCCAAAATACGGAAAAATCTGATATCCAAAATACTTCTGGTTCCAAGCATTTTGGATATGGGATACTCAACCTGTATGACATTGCACTCAAGTGGAAAAATTATATATGTGTGATTGCACCTTTTTAAATGCAGTTACTTTAGTTTGCTGTATTTCATTGTGGTTTTACATTTCTCTGACGTCCTAGTGGATGCTGGGTACTCCGTAAGGACCATGGGGAATAGCGGGCTCCGCAGGAGACTGGGCACTCTAAAAGAAAGATTAGGTACTATCTGGTGTGCACTGGCTCCTCCCTCTATGCCCCTCCTCCAGACCTCAGTTAGAATCTGTGCCCGGCCCGAGCTGGTTGCACACTAGGGGCTCTCCTGAGCTTCTAGTAAAGAAAGTATTTGTTAGGTTTATTATTTTCAGTGAGATCTGCTGGCAACAGACTCACTGCTACGAGGGACTAAGGGGAGAGAAGCGAACCTACCTGCTTCCAGCTAGCTTGGGCTTCTTAGGCTACTGGACACCATTAGCTCCAGAGGGATCGAACACAGGCCCAGCCTCGGTCGTCTGGTCCCGGAGCCGCGCCACCGTCCCCCTTACAGAGCCAGAAGCAAGAAGAACATCCTGAAAATCGGCGGCTGAAGACTTCGGTCTTCATTAAGGTAGCGCACAGCACTGCAGCTGTGCGCCATTGCTCCCTATGCACACCACATACTCCGGGCACTGATGGGTGCAGGGCGCTGGGGGGGGGGCGCCCTGGGCTGCAATTAGAGTACCTTACATTGGCAAATGGCACATAATATAGCCTAATAAGCTATATATGTGTGCAAAAATCCCCTGCCATAATATAAATATAAGAGCGGGAGAAGTCCGCCGAAAAAGGGGCGGGGCTATCTCCCTCAGCACACTGGCGCCATTTCCTCTTAACAGCTCCGCTGGAAGACAGCTCCCCAGGCTCTCCCCTGCAGTTTCCAGGCTCAAAGGGTAAAAAAGAGAGGGGGGGCACTAAATTTAGGCGCAAAACTGTATATGAAAAGCAGCTATAGGGATAAATCACTTTATGTTAGTGTAAATCCCTGATTAAATAGCGCTGTGGTGTGTGCTGGCATACTCTCTCTCTGTCTCCCCAAAGGACTTTGTGGGGTCCTGTCCTCAGTCAGAGCATTCCCTGTGTGTGTGCGGTGTGTCGGTACGGCTGTGTCGACATGTTTGATGAGGAGGCTTATGTGGAGGCGGAGCAGGTGCCGATAAATGTGATGTCACCCCCTGCGGGGCCGACACCAGAGTGGGTGGATATGTGGAAGGTATTAACCGACAGTGTCAACTCCATACATAAAAGGCTGGATGACGTAACAGCCGTGGGACAGCCGGCTTCTCAGCCCGCGCCTGCCCAGGCGTCTCAAAGGCCATTAGGGGCTCTAAAACGCCCGCTACCTCAGATGGCAGACACAGATGTCGACACGGAGTCTGACTCCAGTGTCGACGAGGATGAGACATATATACAATCCACTAGGGGCATCCGTTGCATGATTACGGCAATGAAAAATGTGTTACACATTTCTGACATTAACCCAAGTACCACTAAAAAGGGTATTATGTTTGGGGAGAAAAAGCAGCCAGTGTTTTTCCCCCCATCAGATGAGTTGAATGAAGTGTGTGAAGAAGCGTGGGCTTCCCCCGATAAGAAACTGGTAATTTCTAAAAAGTTACTGATGGCGTACCCTTTCCCTCCAGAGGATAGGTCACGTTGGGAGATATCCCCTAGGGTGGATAAGGCGCTCACACGTTTGTCAAAAAAGGTGGCACTGCCGTCTCAGGATACGGCCGCCTTGAAGGAGCCTGCTGATAGAAAGCAGGAGGCGATCCTGAAGTCTGTATATACACACTCAGGTACTATACTGAGACCTGCAATTGCCTCAGCATGGATGTGTAGTGCTGCTGCAGCGTGGTCTGATACCCCGTCAGATAATATTGATACCCTCGACAGGGATACTATTTTGCTAACCATAGAGCATATTAAAGACGTCGTCTTATATATGAGGGATGCACAGAGGGATATTTGCCGGCTGGCATCCAGAATTAATGCAATGTCCATTTCTGCCAGGAGGGTATTATGGACCAGGCAGTGGACAGGTGATGCTGATTCTAAAAGGCACATGGAAGTTCTGCCTTATAAGGGTGAGGAATTGTTTGGGGATGGTCTCTCGGACCTCGTATCCACAGCAACAGCTGGGAAGTCAACATTTCTACCTCAGGTTCCCTCACAGCCTAAGAAAGCACCGTATTATCAGGTACAGTCCTTTCGGCCTCAGAAAAGCAAGCGGGTCAAAGGCGCTTCCTTTCTGCCCAGAGGCAAGGGAAGAGGGAAAAAGCTGCACCAGACAGCCAGTTCCCAGGATCAAAAATCTTCCCCTGCTTCCTCTGAGTCCACCGCATGACGCTGGGGCTCCACAGGTGGAGCCAGGTGCGGTGGGGGCGCGTCTCCGGAACTTCAGCGACCAGTGGGCTCGCTCACAGGTGGATCCCTGGGTTCTGCAAGTAGTATCACAGGGATACAAGCTGGAGTTCGAGGCGACTCCCCCTCGCCGTTACCTCAAATCAACCTTGCCTGCTGCCCTCAGAGAAAGGGAGGTAGTACTGGCGGCAATTCACAAGCTGTATCTTCAGCAGGTGATAATCAAGGTACCCTTCCTTCAACAGGGACGGGGTTACTATTCCACAATGTTTGTGGTACCAAAACCAGACGGTTCGGTGAGACCCATTCTAAATTTGAAATCCTTGAACATTTATATAAAAAAGTTCAAGTTCAAGATGGAATCGCTCAGGGCGGTTATTGCAAGCCTGGAAGAGAGGGATTTTATGGTGTCATTGGACATCAAGGATGCTTACCTGCATGTCCCCATTTATCCACCCCACCAGGAGTACCTCAGGTTTGTGGTACAGGACTGTCATTACCAATTCCAGACGTTGCCGTTTGGTCTGTCCACGGCACCGCGGGTATTTACCAAGGTAATGGCCGAAATGATGATGCTCCTCCGAAAGAAGGGAGTCATGATTATTCCGTACTTGGACGATCTCCTTATAAAGGCGAGGTCCAAAGAGCAGTTGCTAGTCAGCGTAGCACTATCTCAGGAAGTGCTGCATCAGCACGGCTGGATTCTGAATATCCCAAAGTCGCAGCTGATTCCTGCGACGCGGCTGCTGTTCTTGGGCATGATTCTGGACACAGAACAGAAGAAGATCTTTCTCCCGGAGGAGAAGGCCCAGGAATTATCATCTCTGGTCAGGGACCTCCTGAAACCAAAGCAGGTGTCTGTGCATCACTGCACGCGAGTCCTGGGAAAGATGGTAGCTTCTTACGAAGCAATTCCCTTCGGCAGGTTCCATGCAAGGACCTTCCAGTGGTATCTGTTGGACAAGTGGTCCGGATCGCATCTCCAGATGCATCGGTTAATCACCCTGTCCCCGAGGGCCAGGGTGTCTCTGCTGTGGTGGCTGCAGAGTGCTCATCTGCTCGAAGGCCGCAGATTCGGCATACAGGACTGGGTCCTGGTGACCACGGATGCAAGCCTCCGAGGTTGGGGGGCAGTCACCCAGGGAAGAAACTTCCAAGGACAATGGTCGAGTCAGGAAACTTCCCTACACATAAATATTCTGGAACTAAGGGCCATTTACAACGCCCTGAGTCAAGCAGAACCCCTGCTTCAAAACTAACCGGTTCTGATTCAGTCAGACAACATCACAGCGGTCGCCCATGTAAACCGCCAGGGCGGCACAAGAAGCAGGGTGGCAATGGCAGAAGCCACAATGATTCTTCGATGGGCGGAGAATCACGTGCTAGCACTGTCAGCAGTGTTCATTCCGGGAGTGGACAACTGGGAAGCAGACTTCCTCAGCAGGCACGACCTCCACCTGGGAGAGTGGGGACTTCATCCAGAAGTCTTCCAGCTGATTGTAAACCGTTGGGAACTGCCACAGGTGGACATGATGGCTTCCCGCCTCAACAAAAAGCTAAAAAGATATTGCGCCAGGTCAAGGGACCCTCAGGCGATAGCTGTGGACGCTCTAGTGACACCGTGGGTGTACCAGTCGGTTTATGTGTTACCTCCTGTTCCTCTCATACCCAAGGTACTGAGGATAATAAGAAGGAGAGGAGTAAGAACTATACTCATTGTTCCGGATTGGCCAAGAAGAGCTTGGTACCCAGAACTTCAAGAAATGATCTCAGAGGACCCATGGCCTCTGCCGCTCAGACAGGACCTGCTGCAGCAGGGGCCCTGTCTGTTCCAAGACTTACCGCGGCTGCGTTTGACGGCATGGCGGTTGAACACCGGATCCTAAAGGAAAAGGGCATTCCGGAGGAAGTCATTCCTACGCTGATTAAAGCTAGGAAGGATGTGACCGCAAAACATTATCACCGCATATGGCGGAAATATGTTGCTTGGTGTGAGGCCAGGAAGGCCCCAACGGAGGAATTTCAGCTTGGTCGATTTCTGCACTTCCTACAGTCAGGGGTGACTATGGGCCTCAAATTGGGTTCCATTAAGGTCCAGATTTCGGCTCTGTTGATTTTCTTCCAAAAAGAACTGGCTTCACTGCCTGAAGTTCAGACATTTGTTAAAGGAGTGCTGCATATTCAACCCCCTTTTGTGCCTCCAGTGGCACCTTGGGATCTCAACGTGGTGTTGGATTTCCTAAAGTCGCATTGGTTTGAGCCACTTAAAACCGTGGAGCTAAAATATCTCCCGTGGAAAGTGGTCATGCTGTTGGCCTTGGCTTCGGCCAGGCGTGTGTCAGAATTGGCGGCTTTGTCATGTAAAAGCCCTTATCTGATTTTCCATATGGATAGGGCGGAATTGAGGACTCGTCCCCAATTTCTTCCTAAGGTGGTATCAGCGTTTCATTTGAACCAACCTATTGTGGTGCCTGCGGCTACTCGGGACTTGGAGGATTCCAAGTTGCTGGACGTAGTCAGGGCCCTGAAAATCTATGTTTCCAGGACGGCTAGAGTCAGGAAAACTGACTCGCTATTTATCCTGTATGCACCCAACAAGCTGGGTGCTCCTGCTTCAAAGCAGACTATTGCTCGCTGGATCTGTAGCACGATTCAACTTGCACATTCTGCGGCTGGACTGCCGCATCCTAAATCTGTAAAAGCCCATTCCACGAGGAAGGCGGGCTCTTCTTGGGCGGCTGCCCGAGGGGTCTCGGCTTTACAACTTTGCCGAGCTGCTACTTGGTCGGGTTCAAACACATTTGCAAAATTCTACAAGTTTGATACCCTGGCTGAGGAGGACCTTGAGTTTGCTCATTCGGTGCTGCAGAGTCATCCGCACTCTCGCGCCCGTTTGGGAGCTTTGGTATAATCCCCATGGTCCTTACGGAGTCCCCAGCATCCACTAGGACGTCAGAGAAAATAAGAATTTACTCACCGGTAATTCTATTTCTCGTAGTCCGTAGTGGATGCTGGGAGCCCGTCCCAAGTGCGGACTCTCTGCAATACATGTATATAGTTATTGCGTAACTAAAGGGTTTTTGTTATGAGCCATCTGTTCATGAGGCTCATTATTGTTTTCATACTGTTAACTGGGTATAGTTATCACAAGTTGTACGGTGTGATTGGTGTGGCTGGTATGAGTCTTACCCTGGATTCCAAATCCTTTCCTAGTAATGTCAGCTCTTCCGGGCACAGTTTCCCTAACTGAGGTCTGGAGGAGGGGCATAGAGGGAGGAGCCAGTGCACACCAGATAGTACCTAATCTTTCTTTTAGAGTGCCCAGTCTCCTGCGGAGTCCGCTATTCCCCATGGTCCTTACGGAGTACCCAGCATCCACTACGGACTACGAGAAATAGAATTACCGGTGAGTAAATTCTTATTTTCACAATTATATAGAGTTCTCCATGTAAAATATTCTCTAAAGGGTTTAGTCATTTATAACTGAGGTTTTAGAATAGTAACCTTGTTTTCAGCTTTCTGTGTTAACCATGGTCACTCCATGCTCACACCTGAATGCTTTACAGTTTACTGATCCTTGGAGAAATCTGGCGTAAATCCCTTTGCTCGTTCTCCAACATGCTGCTTTTTTCAGTTTTGTACTTACAGGAATATGATATGAATATTTATGTTTATATAATTAGAGAGACTACAATGAGAAGGCAATGCTTTGGAGACACAAGCCCTGTAGGCCAGGGAGCAGAAGCATTTGTAGATCAATGCGAGCTGGTCATGGCTGAAAGTTGTGATCATTGTTAAGTACTGTGCTATGAAAACTCAATAACTTAGGCTAGATGCAGCTGTGCCTCATATTGCTGATGGAAAATGCATTCATTAAAAAAGCTCCAGTTTTGCACGTGTGTAAAGCCATAACTATCGCAATTATCACCAGTAGAATACGCACCAAATTTACACTATGCATGTAACATTTTCTCACATGCTTTTCACAATTTATTTCTCTTACATCCTAAAATGCAGGGGTCCACATTAGTACCATGGGGTATAGACGGGTCCACCAGGAGCCATTGGCACTTTAAGAGTTCGAGAGTGTGGGCTGGCTCCTCCCTCTATGCCCCTCCTACCAGACTCTGTTAAGAAAATGTGCCCGGAGGAGCCTGTCACAGCTAGGGGAGCTCTCCAGAGTTTCTCTAGCAAAGTTTATTTTAGAGTTTATTATTTTACAGGGAGGCTGCTGGCAACAGCCTCCCTGCTTCGTGGGACTAAGGGTGGGAGCAGTGTCCACCCTGCAGGGTCTGAGCCACTATCTCCGCTGACAGGACACTGAGCTTCTGAGAGGATAGATCGTTCCCCACCACAGGAAATCGCTCACCCCAGCAGCATGCCGCCACCCCCTTTCAGAGCTGAAGATCAGTGGCGAGTGAGTCACCGACCCCCCTAGCAAGCGGGGGGCCGGTGTGAAGATGGCGGCATCAGGGTAGGAGCGCAGTTAGGCTCAGCGGTACATAGTGCTGTGCTGTGAGGGGTGCCCTGAGCCAGCGCCTACACCCTACACTGGTCACACAGCCTGTCGGGGTCCTGGGATCTCAGCCAGCATAAATCCTCAGGCCAGTATAATCCTATGAAGAGCGGGAAGACAGCGCCATTATGGGGGCAGAGCTTCTCCTCAGAGCGGACCCAGCAGTGTTCAGCGCCATTTTCCTGCCTGCACAGCGCTGTCCAGGAAGAGCAAGTCCCTCCACAGCAACGCCAGCTATCTCTCATGGTACCAGGGGGTTGTAGAAGTGGGGGGAGGCTGCAAAACAACTGTGTAACCTATTAAGGTGCACAGTCCGCGCTGATAGGGGCTCCCTTTATATTAAAAGTGCTGAGTGTGGGTTGGCTCAAATCTGTGTGTCTCTCTAGACATTCTTGGGGGTGAAACTGTCACAGCACCGACAGTGATGGCGGAAATGATGATTCTCCTCTGCAGACAGGGGGTGAACATAATCTGGACGATCTGTTGCGGTCCATAGCACTGTTACGATCTGTTACGGTCCATAGCACGCACGACCCAGCTTCTCAGGGAACATGGTTGGATCCTGAATCTTCCAAAATCACATTTGGAACCAACCAGGAGGTTGTCCTTTTTGGGAATGATCCTCAACACGGAGGTGCAGAGGGTGTTTCTCCGGCAGCGTCTACAGGTTATCCACAGTATAACAATGGGATATGATGGAGCGACAGCGGATTGGCACCAAACGATCACAAGCTATCAGTCTTCCCATAATGCAATGGGCTCATACATATATATCCCCGCCCACTGCCTCAGGCAAATCAGTTTTCTCTAACGTCCTAGTGGATGCTGGGGACTCCGTAAGGACCATGGGGAATAGACGGGCTCTGCAGGAGACTGGGCACTCTAAAGAAAGATTTAGTACTATCTGGTGTGCACTGGCTCCTCCCTCTATGCCACTCCTCCAGACCTCAGTTAGAATCTGTGCCCGGCCAGAGCTGGGTGCTTTTAGTGGGCTCTCCTGAGCTTACTAAGAAAGAAAGTATTTTAGTTAGGTTTTTTTATTTTCAGAGAGCTTCTGCTGGCAACAGACTCTCTGCTACGTGGGACTGAGGGGAGAGAAGCAAACCTACTAAATGCGGCTAGGTTGCGCTTCTTAGGCTACTGGACACCATTATTTCCAGAGTGATCGAACACAGGTACCTAACCTTGATCGTCCGTTCCCGGAGCCGCGCCGCCGTCCCCCTCGCAGAGCCAGAAGTACAGAAGCAGCAGAAGCATGAAGACATTGAAATCGGCGGCAGAAGACTCCTGTCTTCACTTAAGGTAGCGCACAGCACTGCAGCTGTGCGCCATTGCTCCCGCAGCACACCCACACACTCCGGTCACCGTAGGGTGCAGGGCGCAGGGGGGGGGCGCCCTGGGCAGCAATTAAGATACCTGATGGCAAAAATATGCATATATACAGTCAGGCACTGTATATATGTACGAGCCCCCGCCATTTTTACACATAAGAAGCGGGACAGAAGCCCGCCGCTGAGGGGGCGGGGCCTTCTTCCTCAGCACACCAGCGCCATTTTCTCTTCACCGCTCCGCTGGAAGGACGCTCCCCAGGCTCTCCCCTGCAGTAAACAGGTGCAATAGAGGGTAAAAAAGAGAGGGGGGGCACATAAATTTAGGCGCATAGGTATATAAAACAGCAGCTACTGGGTAAACACTAAGTACAGTGTAATCCCTGGGTTATATAGCGCTGGGGTGTGTGCTGGCATACTCTCTCTCTGTCTCACCAAAAGCCTTTGTGGGGTCCTTTCCTCAGTCAGAGCGTTCCCTGTGTGTGTGCGGTGTGTCGGTACGCCTGTGTCGACATGTTTGATGAGGAAGGATATACGTGGAGGCAGAACAAGTGCAGATAAATGTGGTGTCGCCGCCGACGGGGCCGACACCTGATTGGATGGATATGTGGAAGGTGTTAAATGATGATGTAAGCTCATTGCATAACAGATTGGATAAAGCTGTAGCCTTGGGACAGTTAGGGTCTCAACCCATGCCTGATCCTACAGCGCAGAGGCCGTTAGGGTCTCAAAAGCGCTCACTATCCCAGATAGTTGACACAGATGTCGACATGAGGATTTTTTTTTTGGTGTCGTTTTCTTCTTAAAGTGACCGGGATCCCAAATTAGTGCACCGCGTTCGCTCGCCATGCTTCGGGCATGGTGCCTTCGCTTCGCTCGGCACACTTTACCGTTCCAATCGTAGTCCACGTGGATCGTTAAGTATGGGCAAATTTAAAAAAAAAAAAAAACTCATGTCGACCTTTGGACCTGTCGACCTAGAAACCCTGTCGACCTAGTGACTGTCGACCTATAGTGGTCGACCTAAACATTGTCGACCTTCAGACCGGATCCCACTTCAGGGCCCTACACCCTTAACATGCTTATTTGGTATAGTGATTTTGCATGGAATAGCCCAGTATCTTACTTATGAGGGGCAACGCTCTACAAGAGGGGTGTGGTCGCACAGACCTTGTCTGCAATTGCTGGCAGATTAGCACCTGCAGTTCCACCCGCGGGAATAGGTTACACTATTAACCCATACATGCAGCTCCCTCCTTATGGTCAGCAGCTTTTACAAATATCCAGGCTCTTAAAACCAGGGTAGATACATCTATGTTACAGACTACACAAGATGAATTCAAATACCCCATATGATGATCAGATATACCTGACCTTATTGATGCATGAAGGCTATTCTGTCTCTGGAAGAATCAGCCAAAGCAGTGTCAAAATCTAAGGCACCTGTATTTAAACAGTGCTCCAGTGATGCAATGGCAGTGCGTGGTACTTATAAGACTTCGGGGTATATGCAATAGCGGGCGAAATCGCGGCAATTATCGCCGTTTTTTCAATTCGACCAAATTCGCCAGGTGAATTCCGGAAGGTGGCTTCCGGAATTCACCATATGCAATGAAAAACGGATTCGCCAGGGTCGCGGGCGAAAATCGGCCGATTTGGCGGATTTTGCCGCGATTTTTAAAAACGGGAAAAAACGGGGAAAAACCCGAAAAAAAAATGGCGTGGGGTCCCCCTCCAAAGCATAACCAGCCTCGGGCTCATCGAGCTGGTCCTGGTTCTAAAAATGCAGGGGAAAAATCGGCCAGGGATCCCCCGTATTTTTAAAACCAGCACCGGGCTCTGCGCCTGATGCTGGTGCCAAAAATACGGGGGACAAAACGAGTAGGGGTCCCCCGTATTTTAAACACCAGCATCGGGCTCCACTAGCTGGACAGATAATGCCACAGCCGGGGGTCACTTTTATGCCGTGCCCTGCGGCCGTGGCATCAAATATCCAACTAGTCACCCCTGGCCGGGGTACCCTGGGGGAGTGGGGACCCCTTCAATCAAGGGGTCCCCCCCCCCCAGCCACCCAAGGGCCAGGGGTGAAGCCCGAGGCTGTCCCCCCCCATCCAATGGGCTGCGGATGGGGGGGCTGATAGCCTTTGTGATAAAAAAAAAGATATTGTTTTTTCCATTAGTACTACAAGTCCCAGCAAGCCTCCCCCGCAAGCTGGTACTTGGAGAACCACAAGTACCAGCATGCGGGAGAAAAACGGGCCCGCTGGTACCTGTAGTACTACTGGGGAAAAAATACCCAAATAAAAACAGGACACACACACCTTGATAGTAAAACTTTATTTCATACGCCGACACACACATACTTACCTGTGTTGACACGCCGACTGCAACGATCTCCGACGATCCGAGGGTACCTGTCAAAAAATTATACTCACCTTCCAGCGTCCGTCCAGAGGTCCAGGTCCAGAGGTAAATCCACGTACTTTGTAAAATAAAAAAACGATCACCGAGCCATACCGGACTAGAAAGGGGTCCAATGTTTTCACATTACACTCCTTTCTCCCGAATGCCGGGACATCACGTGACTCCTGTCACTGATGTCCCTTCAGCCAATCAGGAAGCGCTACTGCCGTGGCGCTCACCTGATTGGCTGGACGCCGTCTGTACTCTGACAGCGCCTCGCAAAGCCGCTCCATTACTTTCAATGGTGGGAACTTAGCGGCTAGCGGTGGGGTCACCCGCCGGTCAGCCGCTGACCGGCGGGTGACCTCACCGCTAGCCGCTAAGTTCCCACCATTGAATATAATGGAGGGAGCAGTGCGATGCGCTGTCACAGCGAGCAGCCAATCAGGTGAGCGCAACGAAGTTGCGCTTCCTGATTGGCTTAGAGACCTGTCAGTGACAACTGTCACTGACGGATCTTAATCGTGGAAAGGTGTCCCATGTGTCAGCATGGGACACCTTTCAGTCCGTTTTTGGTGCGGGTAAATGCGTTTTCTTTTTTTGCCAAGTCCGTGGATTTATCTCTGGAGCCTGGTTAAGGTGAGTATATTGAACTTTGCTTTTCAGGTACCCCGGGATTCTACATGGAGAAGAGGACCGATGTCGGCGTGTGAACATAGGTAAGTATGTGTGTGTCGGCGTATGAAATAAAGTTTTACTATCAAGGTGTGTGTGTCCTGTTTTTATTTGGGTATTTTTTCCCCAGTAGTACTACAGGTACCAGCGGGCCCGTTTTTCTCCCGCATGCTGGTACTTGTGGTTCTCCAAGTACCAGCTTGCGGGGGAGGCTTGCTGGGACTTGTAGTACTAATGGAAAAAACAATATCTTTTTTTTTATCACAAAGGCTATCAGCCCCCCCATCCGCAGCCCATTGGATGGGGGGGGACAGCCTCGGGCTTCACCCCTGGCCCTTGGGTGGCTGGGGGGGGGGGACCCCTTGATTGAAGGGGTCCCCACTCCCCCAGGGTACCCCGGCCAGGGGTGACTAGTTGGATATTTGATGCCACGGCCGCAGGGCACGGCATAAAAGTGACCCCCGGCTGTGGCATTATCTGTCCAGCTAGTGGAGCCCGATGCTGGTGTTTAAAATACGGGGGACCCCTACTCGTTTTGTCCCCCGTATTTTTGGCACCAGCATCAGGCGCAGAGCCCGGTGCTGGTTTTAAAAATACGGGGGATCCCCTGTCAATTTTTTCCCCGCATTTTTAGAACCAGGACCAGCTCAATGAGCCCGAGGCTGGTTATGCTTTGGAGGGGGGACCCCACGCCATTTTTTTTTCTGATTTTACCGTTCCAGCAATAAAAAAATAAAAAATAAAAAAATAATATTTTAAAAAATATATAAATAATATTTGTGCCTCCCCCCAAAAAAAAAAAAAAACCTAATCCCTTCTAATATAAATAGATCTGCTATTCCTAAAAAAAAAAACACCAAAAAAAACATGTTTAAAATTTTTTTATTTGTTTTCACCCTCCAAAGTGTGGCGGAGTGAAAATCGCGAATTTGCTGTCTAAAAGCACTGCAGGCGAATTTCCAAACTTGAATTGAATATGCTGGAGGCGAATTGCAGCATCTGTACCATTGCAGAAAAGGCGAATTCGGAAAAAGGCGAATTGAGAAAAGGCGAATTTTGACGGGCCGTTTTTTTGCGAAAAATGACTGCACTGCATAGGCGAATTGATTTTTGGAGGCGAAAACGGCCCGGAATTCGCCTTTTTTGCCAATTCGCCCGCTATTGCATATACCCCAGTATCTGTTGAGCAATGCTAAAGGTTGTGAGTTCAAGCCTGGCATGGAGCAGCTTTGTTAACTGTTTTAGGGATTCTTACTATCCTTTTCCAGCTGCGGACTGTTCAAAAAGAGAAGTTCCTCCTAGAGTAGATGCACATGTTGTTCGACTTGTGCGTAAATCTATTTTACCATTGCCTTCTACTTCACTAAATGATGTCACAGATAGAAGAGTAGATAGTTTCTTAAAAAAAAAAAAAATCTCTCAGGGGCAGTGACAAGGCATGCTATGGCTTTAGCCTGGATGGCAATGGTAGAATGGGAGATGAACTAGATAATGGCCTCTCCCCTCCTACCAGAGAGCAGGAGTCTTATCAAGGCCGTATAAGACAAGCTGCGCAATATTTGAAGAAGCAACAATTGATATGGGTACGATTGCTTCTAAAGCATCAGCCTTGACAGTAGCTGCTTGTAGAGCAGTTTGGCTACGCACTTGGAAAGCGGATGCAGAATCCAAGAAAGCTTTTGAAGCGTTGCCTTTCACTGGTGATATTTTGTTTGGAAAACAATTGACAGATATTCTAGAATTGGAAGCTGAATCCAAAAAAGTCAGATTTCCGGCTAGTTATAACCCTAAGATTAGGGGTGCAAAATTTCGGCCATTTCGATGGCAAGGCAAAGCAAAAGTGAAAGAGGAGTCTAAACAACCCCAGTTCAATAAATCAGCCAGGGGTAGGAAGCAATGGGCTAGTGGGCCAGCTTCCAAGCCAGAACAGAAGCCATCAGTCTGAGGGTACGGGCCTCCGCCTGGAGGATTCCAGGGTTGGGGGCTGACTCCTTCAATTTGCACACATATGGCAGCAGTCGACGACAGATGCTTGGGTGCAGAAGGTGGTATTTCTTGGTTATGGTTTCCTCTTCAGGAGGCAGCCTCCTCAAAAGTTTTTTGCACCAGCCCGTCTCGAATAGAATCGAAAGCTAGGGCCTTGCAAAAAGCAGTTCAGAAATTACTTCAGTCTGGTGTAATTGTCCCAGTACGCCGACACAACGGGGACAGGGTTTTTACAATATTTTCTTGATTCAGAAACCAATTGTGTCGTTTCCGACCAATCCTCAATTTCAGAATGTTAAACAAATACATTTGGGTTCCAGGGTTCCACATGGAGACGTTACGCTCCGTAATTTTGCCCATGGAACCAGGAGTTTACATGGTATATCTAAATATACAGGATGCTTACCTACATGTGCCCATAGCACGGTCGCATCAATGTTACCTCAGGTTTGCTATCCTCCAGCAACATTTTCAGTTCCAAGCTTTTCCCTTCGGGCAAGCAACAGCACCCAGGGTATTTACCAAAATTATGGTGGTTATGGCAGCTTCTCTCCACAAGCAGGGGATAAGAATTTTTCCATACTTTGACGATCTTTTTATCCTAGCACAATCGCAGGAATTACTTTTGAGCCATCTTCAACAGACAATAGTTTGTCTACAAAGACACGGGTGGCTCATAAACTGGGAAAGGTCGTCTCTGAATCCGTCACAACGGATGGTTAATTTGGGGGCCATATTGGACTCAGGTCTACAGAGAATTTTCTTACCAGAGAAAAAGATATCCAAGGTGCAGGTAATGTGTCAGGAGTCGTTGCACAGTCAGACAATGTCAGTCCATGCAGCAATGGGACTGTTGGGTCTGATGGTATCAACCTTCAACATGATGGAATATGCACAATTCCACTCCAGGCCTCTACATCACCTTATTCTGACCAAATGGAACGGAAATTATTAGACAATAATAAAAAATAAAAAATAAACCACAGATGATAAATCAACCGGTAAACGTAAAAAGGTCTCTAGCTTGGTGGCTACAGACGAACCAGTTAAACAAGGGGAGACCCTTTTGAAAAAAGGAATGGAAAGTCCTGACAACAGGACTGGGGTGCGGTGCTCGAAAGCCTTTGGTTCCAGGGAAAATGGATCATAAAGGAAAGTCGCCTGCCAATAAATCTGTTGGAAATAAGGGCCATATATATATGACTCTAGTTCAGGCAAAGGACAGTTTGCAAGGAAGTCCAGTCTAAATCCACTCAGACAATGCAACAGCAGTAGCGTACCTCAATCATCAGGGAGGAGCTCACAGCAAAAGACTGGTGGAGGAAGTAACTCACTTACTAAGGTGGCCAGAGCTCCATCTCCCAGCATTGTCAGCATTGTCAGCAGTGTTTGTTCCAGGAACACTGAACTGGGAAGCAGTTTTTCTCAGTTGACACACCATTCAGGAAACCGAATGGGCAGTACATCCAGAAATGTTTCAGACCATAGTAAACAGATGGGGTCTGCCAGAGATAGATCTCATGGCATCTCGTATGAACAACAAAGTTCCATTATACAGATGAAGAACAAAGGATCCTGTAGCGATCCTTGTAGACGCACTGTCAGTGAATTGGAAGTTTCTTCTGGCATATCTGTTTCCCCCAATCTCCCTGTTACCCAGGGTAGTGAGAAAAATAAAGCAAGCAAAGGGAGCCATAATTCTGATAGCTCCAACTTGGCCCAGAAGGCATTGGTACACAGATCTACTAAGGATGTCTGTGGAAGCTCCAATACTGCTCCCTCAACGTCCAGATCTACTAATGCAGGGTCCTTGTTATCACAGCCATCTGGATCGTTTGTCTTTGATGGCGTGGCTATTGAGACCTCTATCCTAGAAGCTAGAGGATTTTCAAAACAGGTAATTCAAACTATGCTTAGAGCAAGAAAGCCTTCTTCAGCTCGTATTTATCATGGAATATGGCAAGCCTATATTCATTGGTGTAGTGAAAAAGTTTGAATCCAAGATCTTTTAAAGTATCCAGGATTTGGGATTTCCTTCAAACAGGATTGGATAAGGGGTTGAAGGTAGCTTCCTTGAGAGTTCAAGTATCAGCATTAACTGTATGGTTTCAGAGAAAGATGGCTGACTTACAGGATGTGCGTACTTTTTTTTCAGTGAGTTTTACACATTCAGCCTCCGTTTGTTCCTCCTGCAGCTCCCTGGGATTTGAATCTAGTTCTTAAAATCCTTCAGGGACCTCCGTTTGAACCACTTAAGAGAGCAGATCTTACTTAAATGGTTGACGGCTAAAGTGCTCTTTCTACTGGCAATGGCGTCAGCTAGAAGAGTGTCAGATTTAGGAGCACTGTCATGCAAGTCTCCTTTTCTAATATTTTTTCCAGATAAGGCAGTTCTCAGAACTAGATCTGGTTATCTTCCGAAGGTGGTTTCAAAGTTTCACCTTAACGAGGAGATTGTAGTTCCAGCTTTTCAGGTGTCGGGACTTTCTGCGGGAGAAGTGTCGCTGGACGTGGTCCGGGCGTTAAGAATCTACGTAGACCGTACTAGTGCCATCAGAAAAACAGATTCTCTCTTCATCCTCTATGGATTTCATAGAAGAGGATGGCCTGCTAGTAAACAAACGCTGGCAAGATGGTTCCGAATGGTAATTTCAGAAGCTTATTCCCGTGCTGATATCCCTACTCTGGCTAATGTCTCTGCTCACTGTACACGTAAGGTAGGTCCTTCATGGGCAGCACAACATGGGGCTTCAGCAGAACAGATTTGTAAGGCAGCCACATGGTCTTCCATTAACACTTTCATTAGACATTATGCCATGGATACTTTTGCCTCTCATGACGCTGAATTTGGGCGAAAGGTTCTCCTGTCTAATCAGGAGCGTCCCCACCACTAAAACTGGCTTTGGGAATCCCAATGTTATCCTGTGGATAACCTGTGGACCCAGCTGGAGAAATAGACGTTATGGTAAGAACTTACCGTTGATAACGTGATTTCTCCTATGTCCACAGGGGTCCCACCCTGACGCACCTGATTTGAGGATCTTTACAATCACTAAACCTCTTCCCTCTTGCATGGAAGGGTGTGCATTTGTGTTCTTATCGCCTGAATAGGTTTCTACCTGATGCTTCTGCCTAAATTGCTGTGGAAATAACTGATTTGACTGAGTCAGTGGGCGGGATTATAGGGAGAAGCCCCTGGAAGGCCAGAAAGCTGGTGACCGTTTGGTGCCATTTCCGCTGTCGCTTCGGCATATCCCAATGTTATTCTGTGGACATAGGAGAAATCACGTTATCAACGGTAAGGTCTTACCATAACGTCTATTTCGGCACCTACTAGGGACAGGAATCCCATATAGCTCATATGAAACCGGCTGCGCTGTTCTTAGAAGAAGCAGCAATGGATATGGGTACTATTGCTTACAAAGCGCCAGCCTTAACTGTAGCTGCTCGCAGAGCAATTTGGCTACGTACATGGAAAGCTGATTCAGAATCCAAGAAGGTTCTGGAATCTTTGCCTTTTGTTGGGAACATTCTCTTTGGTAAGAAATTGACAGATATTCTGGAGTCAGAAGCAGAATCCAAGAAGGTCAGGTTTCCTACCAGTTATAACCCTAAGCCTAGGGGTTCGGGGTTTCGGACATTTCGGTGGCAGGGTAAAACAAAAGGCAAAAATTATTCTAAGCAGACCCAGAACAATAAGTCTGGTAAAGCAAAGAAGCAATGGACCATCAGATGGCCAGCTTCCAAACCAGAACAGAAACCATCAGCCTGATGGTGCGCGCCTCCACCTGGGGGACCCCAATGTAGGGGGCTGACTTCTTCAGTTTTCACACTTATGGCATCAGTCGACAGCAGATGCTTGGGTGCAGGAAGTGCTATCTCTGGGTTATGTTTTCCCTTTCAAGAAGCAGCCTCCTCAAAGGTTTTTTTGCACCAGTCCGTCTCATATAGAGGCGAAGGCCAGAGCCCTGCAAGAAGCAGTTCAGAAATTGCTTCAGTCCGGGGTAATTGTTCCAGTACCACCGGCACAACCGGGGCAGGGTTTTTACTCCAACTATTTTTGGTTCAGAAGCCAAATGGGTAATTCTGGCCAATTCTCAATCTCAAAATGTTAAACAAATACATTTGGGTACCACGGTTCCACATGGAAATGTTACGCTCCATAGTTTTGGCCATGGAACCAGGGGATTACATGGTATCTCTGGATATACAGGATGCTTACCTGCATGTGCCTATAGCATTGTCCCATCAGTGTTACCTCAGGTTCGCCATCCTCCAGCAACATTTTCAGTTCCAGGCCTTACCCTTTGCGTTAGCCACAGCCCCCAGAGTATTTACCAAGATCATGGTGGTTATGGCAGCTTATCTCCGCAAGCAGGGGATAAGAATTTTTCCATACCTCGACGATCTTCTAATCCTGGCAAAATCCCAGGAATTGCTCTTGAGCCATCTCCAACAGACAATACATCAGAAACACGGATGGCTAAAAAATTGGGCAAAGTCGTCTCTGATTCTGTCACAATGGATGATTCACTTGGGGGTTGTATTGGATTCGAGTCTTCAGAAAATATTTTTACCTCTGGGAAAGATATCCAAGGTGCAGTTACAGACTCATGAATTGTTTCACAGTCAGACAATATCAATTTACGCAGCAATGCGAGTGATGGTTTTGATGGTGTCAACATTTGACATGGTGGAATATGCACAATTCCACTCAAGATCTCTATTCACCTCTTGCATGGAAGGGTGTGCATGTGTGTTCTTCTCGCCTGAATAGGGTTCTACATAATGCTCCTGCCTAAATGCTTTGGAATACAACTGATTTGCCTGAGGCAGTGGGAGGACTGAAAGCTTGTGATCGTTTGGTGCCAATCCGCTGTCGCTCCATCATATCCCATTGTTTTATTGTGGAAACCTGTGGACGTAGGAGAAATACCATTATCAACGACAAGTTCTTACCATAACGTATATTTCTTCCAGAGGAAAAGGCGTTTGGTGATTCAAATGATGGTCCGGGATGTCCTGAAGCCAGCCCGGCTGTCAGTTCATCGGTGCATATTTGCCTTTTGGGGAAGATGGTGGCCTCTTACGAGGCTCTACATTACGGGAGGTTTCACGCTCGGTCCTTCCAACTGGATCTCCTGGACTCCTCTGGTGGCTGCAATTACCTCACCTTCTGGAGGGCCGCAGGTCCGGGATTTAGGACTGGATCCTTCTAACCACGGATGCAAGTCTTTGGGGCTGGGGTGCAGTCACTCAAGGGGTATCCTTCCATGGAAGGTGGTCAAGTCTGGAAGCCGGCCTGCTGATAAACATTTTGAAACTAAGAGCTGTCTACAACGGTCTTCTCCAAGCGGCCCATCTTCTGAGAAATCGGGCCATTCAGGTGCAGTCGGACAATGTGACAACAGTGGCTTACATAAACCGACAGGGCGGAACGAAGAGCAGAGCTGCAATGGCAGAGGTAACAAGAATCATCCTCTAGGCAGAAAAACATGCGTTGTCGCTGTCAGCAATCTTCATTACGGAAGTAGACAACTGGGAAGCGGACTTCCTCAGCAGACACCATCCAGGAGAGTGGGGCCTCCACCCAGAGGTGTTCGCAGAGGTAAGAAGTCTTTGGGTTGTACCTCAAATCGACATGATGGCCTCCAGCCTCAACAAGAAGCTTCGGCGGTATTGTTCTAGGTCGAGGGACCCGCAAGCAGTGGCGGTGGACACCCTAGTGACTCCGTGAGTGTTCCAGTCGGTGTACGTGTTTCTTCCACTTCCACTCATCCCAAGAGTTCTAAAGCTCATAAGGAGAACAAGGGTTCAAGCGATCCTCCTTGCTTCAGTCTGGCCAAGAAGGGCTTGGTACGCGGATCTTCTGAATCTACTGCACAGGACCTGCTGCAGCAGGGACCGTTCGCCTATCAAGACTTACCGCGGCTACGTTTGACGGCATGGAGGTTGAACGCCTGATACTAGCTCTAAAGGGCATTCCGAACAAGGTTATTCCTACCCTGATACAAGCTAGGAAAGGAGTAACGTCTAAATATTACCATCGAATTTGGAAAAAATATGTATCTTGGTGTGAATCCAAGATATTTCCTGCGGTGGAGTTTCAACTAGGACGGTTTCTCCTCTTCCTACAAGCCGGTGTGGATATGGGCCTGAAGTTGGGATCTGTGAAGGTCCAGATTTCGGCCCTATCCTTTTTCTTCTAGAAACAATTGGCTGCCCTCCCTGAGGTTCTGACCTTTTTTGAAGGGAGTTCTGCACATCCAACCTCCCTTTGTACCACCTACGGCGCCTTGGGACCTTTAACGTGGTGTTGCAGTTCCTCCATTTGGACTGGTTCGAGCCTCTACAGGAGGTTGAGGTCAAATTTCTTACGTGGAAGGCTGTCACTTTGTTTGCCTTAGCTTCTGCCAGACGTGTGTCGTTGTTGGGTGCTTTGTCATGTAAAAGCCCATTTTTGATCTGCCATGAAGATAGAGCTGAGCTCCGGACACGTCAGCAGTTTCTTCCGAAGGTTGTGTCGGCATTTCATATCAACCAACCTATTGTGGTGCAATTTGCGACTGACTCCTCAATCCCATCAAAGTCCTTAGATGTTGTAAGGGCTCTAAAGATCTATGTGAGGAGGACTGCTCGTCACGTAAAATCGGACTCTGTTTGTCCTGTATGATCCCAAGAAAATTTGGTGTCCTGCTTCTAAGCAGACAATCTCTCGCTGGATTAGGTTCACTATCCATCATGCGTAATCTACGGCAGGCTTGCCGTGTCCTACATCTGTCAAGGCCCACTCTACTCGTAAAGTGGGTTCTTCCTGGGCAGCTGCCCGGGGTGTCTCGGCGTTACAACTTTGCCGAGCTGCAACTTGGTCTGGGTCGAACACGTTCTACAAGTTCGATACTTTGGCCTCTGATAATCTGAAGTTCAGTCAATCAGTTCTGCAGGAGCCTCCGCGCTCTCCCTTCCGTTCTGGGAGCTTTGGTACATCCCCATGGTACTAATGTGGACCCCAGCATCCTCTAGGACGTAAGAGAAAATAGGATTTTGGTTACGTACCGGTAAATCCTTTTCTCGTAGTCCGTGGAGGATGCTGGGCGCCAGCCCAGCGCTTCGTTTTTCTGCTTTCATTATTTGGTTCAGTACAACTTCGTTTTGTTAAGTATTGCATTGTTACTTGGTAAGGAATGTTTCAGCTGTTGCTGAGTTTTCTAGCTAAATTAGCTTGATGTGCCTTGTATGTCTGGTAGGAGGGGCATAGAGGGAGGAGCCAGCCCACACTCTCAAACTCTTAAAGTGCCAATGACTCCTGGTGGACCCGTCGATACCCCATGGTATTAATGTGGACCCCGCGTCCTCTACGGACTACGAGAAAAGGATTTACCGGTAGGTAACCAAAATCCTATTTTTGCTTGAAAAATTACATATTAAATATTAGGTGTCAATAAAACGTATCTCTGAATACAGCTAGAGCAACTCTCCATCTCATGTATGAAAAATAAAATGTATAAAAATTGCTAAACACATACTCGAAAATACTGCATGAGCAGGGATCAACGCACATATCAACATGAGCAGTGCCTTTACAGTCAGCCAATCAGAAGCTGTTTGATAGTGCTAACGACTGCAGTTATCATTTTCTTTTTTACATTTAGCCTCAAACAAGCAAAAATGCTAGGTCTTTCACAGGCACGTAAGCGTCTGCCTGCCAGTCTCCATGTATTTGCATCTGCACAAACATGCCTTTACTATAATTAGTTTATCTATGTATGCCCCTTCCCTGACATGTCTCACCTTTCCAGGTTAAAGCCAAGCATAGGTGCTCGAATCCTGCATATCTGCATAGGCATGTAATCCTCTCGCTACATTTCTGAGATTATATGTAAGGCACACTACGCAAACTGGTGTAGGACCTTATAGTTTAACTCTCTAGGGCAGAGGTTCCCAAACTGTGTGCTGTGGCTCCCTGGGGTGGTCCAGGACCAATTCAAATTATTCATGGTCAATATAATAGGCAAAACCAGTGCTGGTGGCTTCCAGTCATAAAATATGTGGCCAAACAGAAGCAAATCTTGTCCCTCACCACACAACTGACCCTAAGGATGACATATAAACGCAATCTACTTAATGTAATATTTCTTTCTAAATTTCTCTAACGTCCTAGTGGATGATGGGGACTCCGTAAGAACCATGGGGAATAGACGGGCTCCGCAGGAGACAGGGCACTTTAAGAAAGAATTTGGATACTGGTGTGCTCTGGCTCCTCCCTCTATGTCCCTCCTCAAGACCTCAGTTTGAATCTGTGCCCGGACGAGCTGGGTGCTACTTAGTGAGCTCTCCTGAGCTTGCTAAAAAGAAAGTATTTTGTTAGGATTTTTTGTTTTCAGAGAGATCTGCTGGCAACAGACTCTCTGCTATGTGGGACTGAGGGGAGAGAAGCAGCCCTACTCGCTAGAAGATAGGTCCTGCTTTTTAGGCTACTGGACACCATTAGCTCCAGAGGGATCGTACACAGGAACACACCCTTGGTCGTCCGATCCCGGAGCCGCGCTGCCGTTCCCCTCGCAGAGCCAGAAGACAGAAGCCGGCGTGAGAAGCAAGAAGACTTCGAAATCGGCGGCAGAAGACTCCAGTCTTCATATGAGGTAGCGCACAGCACTGCAGCTGTGCGCCATTGCTCCCACACTAAACCCACACACTCCGGTCACTGTAGGGTGCAGGCGCGTGGGGGGCGCCCTGGGCAGCAATTGGCAACCTCTTGGCAAAAGCAGCATATATACAGTTGGGCACTGTATATATGCATGAGCCCCCGCCATTATTTTACACACAAAACGCGGGACAGAAGCCCGCCGCTGAGGGGGCGGGGCTTCTTCCTCAGCACTCACCAGCGCCATTTTCTCTCCACAGCTCCGCTGAGAGAAAGCTCCCCAGGCTCTCCACTGCAGAATCACGGTAGAAAGAGGGTAAAAAGAGAGGGGGGGGGGGGCACATAAATTTGGCGCAAAAACAGTATATACAGCAGCTACTGGGTTAACACTAAGTTACTGTGTGATTCCTGGGTCATATAGCGCTGGGGTGTGTGCTGGCATACTCTCTCTCTGTCTCTCCAAAAGGCCTTGTGGGGGAACTGTCTTCAAATAGAGCATCCCCTGTGTGTGTGGTGTGTCGGTACACTTGTGTCGGCATGTTTGACGAGGAAGGCTATGTGGAAACAGAGCGGGTACAAATGAATGTGGGGTCGCCGCCGACACCCGATTGGATGGATATGTGGAAGGTTTTAAATGAAAATGTTAATTCCTTGCATAAAAGTTTGTATAAAGCTGAAGCCTTGGGACAGTCAGGGTCTCAACCCATGCCTGATCCTACAGCGCAAAGGCCGTCAGGGTCTCAGAAGCGCCCACTATCCCAAATTGTTGACAGAGATATCGACACGGATTCTGACTCCAGTGTCGATGGCGATGATGTAAAGTTGCAGCCTAAAATGGCTAAAGCCATCCTCTACATGATTATAGCAATGAAAGATGTGTTACACATCACAGAGGAAACCCCAGTCCCTGACAAGAGGGTTTATATGTATGGGGAAAAAAGGCAAGAGGTGACCTTTCCCCCTTCACATGAGTTAAATGAGTTATGTGAAAAGGCTTGGGAATCTCCAGATAGAAAACTGCAGATTTCCAAACGGATGCTTATGGCGTATCCTTTCCCGCCAACGGACAGGTTACGCTGGGAAGCCTCCCCTAGGGTAGACAAAGCTTTAACACGCTTATCCAAGAGGGTAGCCCTGCCGTCACAGGATACGGCTACCCTAAAAGATGCTGCGGATAGAAAGCAGGAGGGTATCATGAAGTCCATTTATACACATTCAGGTACCCTACTAAGGCCGGCAATTGCGTCAGCATGGATGTGTAGTGCTGCAGCAGCATGGACAGATACCTTATCTGAGGAACTTGATACCTTGGACAAGGATACTATAGTACTGACACTGGGGCATATAAAAGACGCTGTCCTATATATGAGAGATGCCCAAAGAGACATTAGCCTACTGGGCTCTAGAATAAATGCAATGTCGATTTCTGCCAGAAGGGTCCTGTGGACTCGGCAATGGACAGGCGATGCCGACTCAAAAAGGCACATGGAGGTTTTAACTTACAAGGGTGAGGAATTGTTTGGGGACGGTCTCTCGGACCTGGTCTCCACAGCTACGGCTGGAAAGTCAAATTTTTTGCCATATATTCCCTCACAACCTAAGAAAGCACCGTATTACCAAATGCAGTCCTTTCGATCACAAAAAGGCAAGAAAGTCCGAGGTGCGTCCTTTCTTGCCAGAGGCAGGGGTAGAGGAAAGAAGCTGCACAATACAGCTAGTTCCCAGGAACAGAAGTCCTCCCCGGCTTCCACTAAATCCACCGCATGACGCTGGGGCTCCACAGGCGGAGCCAGGCCCGGTGGGGGCGCCTCTCCGAAATTTCAGCCACAAGTGGGTTCACTCACAGGTGGATCCCTGGGCTATAGAGATTGTGTCTCAGGGATACAAGCTGCAATTCGAAGTGATGCCCCCTCACCGTTACCTCAAGTCGGCCCTGCCAGCTTCCCCCATAGAGAGGGAAATAGTGTTAGCTGCAATTCACAAATTGTATCTCCAGCAGGTGGTGGTAAAGGTTCCCCTCCCTCAACAGGGAAGGGGTTACTATTCGACATTGTTTGTGGTACCGAAACCGGACGGTTCGGTCAGACCCATATTGAATTTAAAATCCCTGAACATATACCTTAAAAGGTTCAAGTTCAAGATGGAATCGCTCAGAGCGGTCATCGCAAGCCTGGAGGAGGGGGATTTTATGGTGTCTCTGGACATAAAGGATGCTTACCTTCATGTCCCCATTTATCCACCTCATCAGGAGTACCTCAGATTTGTGGTACAGGATTGTCATTACCAATTCCAGACGTTGCCGTTTGGTCTGTCCACGGCACCGAGAATATTTGTCAAGGTAATGGCAGAAATGATGGTGCTCCTGCGAAAGCAAGGAGTCACAATTATCCCATATTTGGACGATCTCCTCATAAAGGCGAGGTCCAGAGAGCAGTTGCTGATCAGCGTAGCACGCTCTCGGGAAGTGTTACAACAGCACTGCTGGATTCTGAATATTCCAAAGTCGTAGCTGATTCCTACGACGCGTCTGCCCTTCCTGGGCATGATTCTGGACACAGACCAGAAGAAGGTTTTTCTCCCGACGGAGAAGGTTCAGGAACTCATGACACTGGTCAGAGACCTCTTAAAACCAAAACAGGTGTCGGTGCATCACTGCACGCGAGTCCTGGGAAAGATGGTGGCGTCATACGAGGCCATTCCCTTCGGCAGGTTCCATGCGAGGACCTTTCAATGGGATCTGTTGGACAAGTGGTCCGGATCGCATCTACAGATGCATCGGCTGATCACCCTATCCCCCAGGGCCAGGGTGTCTCTTCTATGGTGGCTGCAGAGTGCTCACCTTCTTGAGGGCCGCAGATTCGGCATTCAGGACTGGGTCCTGGTGACCACGGATGCAAGCCTCCGAGGGTGGGGGGCAGTCACACAGGGAAGAAATTTCCAGGGTCTGTGGTCAAGTCAGGAGACTTGCCTTCACATCAATATCCTGGAACTAAGGGCCATATACAACGCCCTAAGTCAAGCGGAGACCCTGCTTCACAACCAATCGGTGCTGATTCAATCAGACAACATCACCGCAGTGGCTCATGTAAACCGCCAAGGCGGCACAAGGAGCAGGGTGGCGATGGCGGAAGCCAGCAGAATTCTTCGATGGGCGGAGAATCACGTACGAGCACTGTCAGCAGTGTTCATTCCGGGAGTGGACAACTGGGAAGCAGACTTCCTCAGCAGGCACGACCTCCACCCGGGAGAGTGGGGACTTCATCAGGACGTCTTCACGCAGATTACAAGGCGATGGGAACTGCCACAGGTGGACATGATGGCATCCCGCCTCAACAAAAAACTACAGAGGTATTGCGCCAGGTCAAGAGACCCTCAGGCGATAGCTGTAGACGCACTAGTGACACTGTGGGTGTTCCAGTCGGTTTATGTGTTTCCTCCTCTTCCTCTCATACCCAAGGTGCTGAGAATCATAAGAAAAAGAGGAGTGAGAACAATACTCATTGTTCCGGATTGGCCAAGAAGGACTTGGTATCAAGAGCTGCAAGAAATGCTCACAGAGGACCCATGGCCTCTGCCTCTAAGACAGGATCTGTTGCAACAGGGGCCCTGTCTGTTCCAAGACTTACCGCGGCTGCGTTTGACGGCATGGCGTTTGAACGCCGGATCCTAGCAGAAAAAGGCATTCCGGATGAGGTTATTCCTACGCTGATAAAGGCTAGGAAGGACGTGATGGCTAAACATTATCACCGTATATGGAGAAAATATGTTGCTTGGTGTGAGGCCAGGAATGCTCCTACAGAGGAATTCCAGCTGGGCCGTTTCCTTCACTTCCTACAGTCGGGAGTGACTTTGGGCCTAAAATTGGGGTCCATTAAGGTCCAGATTTCGGCCCTATCCATTTTCTTTCAAAAAGAACTGGCTTCTCTTCCTGAAGTTCAGACGTTTGTAAAGGGAGTGCTGCATATTCAGCCCCCGTTTGTGCCTCCAGTGGCACCTTGGGATCTTAACGTAGTGTTGAGTTTCCTGAAATCACACTGGTTTGAGCCACTTAAAACCGTGGAGTTAAAATATCTCACGTGGAAGGTGGTCATGCTATTAGCCTTGGCTTCGGCTAGGCGTGTGTCAGAATTGGCGGCTTTGTCACATAAAAGCCCCTATCTGGTTTTCCATATGGACAGGGCAGAATTGCGGACTCGTCCGCAATTTCTGCCAAAAGTGGTGTCATCTTTTCATATGAACCAACCTATTGTGGTGCCTGTGGCTACTCGTGACTTGGAGGATTCCGAGTTACTAGATGTAGTCAGGGCTTTGAAGGTTTATGTAGCCAGAACGGCTAGAGTCAGGAAAACTGAGTCGCTGTTTATCCTGTATGCATCCAACAAGCTGGGTGCTCCTGCTTCAAAGCAAACTATTGCTCGCTGGATCTGTAACACGATTCAGCAGGCTCATTCTGCGGCTGGATTGCCGCTTCCAAAATCAGTAAAAGCCCACTCCACAAGGAAGGTGGGCTCTTCTTGGGCGGCTGCCCGAGGGGTCTCGGCATTACAGCTTTGCCGAGCGGCTACTTGGTCAGGTTCAAACACTTTTGCAAAGTTCTACAAGTTTGATACCCTGGCTGAGGAGGACCTTGTGTTTGCTCATTCGGTGCTGCAGAGTCATCTGCACTCTCCCGCCCGTTTGGGAGCTTTGGTATAATCCCCATGGTCCTTACGGAGTCCCCAGCATCCACTAGGACGTTAGAGAAAATAAGAATTTACTTACCGGTAAATCTATTTCTCGTAGTCCGTAGTGGATGCTGGGCGCCCATCCCAAGTGCGGACTTCTTCTGCAATACTTGTATATAGTTATTGCTTAAATAAGGGTTATGTTATGGTTGCATCAGGGTTATCTGATGCTCTGTTGTTGTTCATACTGTTAACTGGGTATGTTTATCACGAGTTATACGGTGTGATTGGTGTGGCTGGTATGAGTCTTACCCTGGATTCCAAAATCCTTTTCTTGTACTGTCAGCTCTTCCGGGCACAGTTTCCTTAACTGAGGTCTGGAGGAGGGACATAGAGGGAGGAGCCAGTGCACACCAGTATCCTAATTCTTTCTTTAGAGTGCCCTGTCTCCTGCGGAGCCCGTCTATTCCCCATGGTCCTTACGGAGTCCGCAGCATCCACTACTGACTACGAGAAATAGATTTACCGGTAAGTAAAACTTATTTTCTCTGACGTCCTAGTGGATGCTGGGACTCCGTAAGGACCATGGGGAACAGCGGCTCCGCAGGAGACAGGGCACAAGAATAAAAGCTTTAGGATCAGGTGGTGTGCACTGGCTCCTCCCCCCATGACCCTCCTCCAAGCCTCAGTTAGATTTTTGTGCCCGAACGAGAAGGGTGCAGGCTAGGTGGCTCTCCTGAGCTGCTTAGAATAAAAGCATATTTTCAGTGAGTCCTGCTGGCAACAGGCTCACTGCATCGTGGGACTAAGGGGAGAAGAAACGGACTCACCTGCGTGCAGAGTGGATCGGGTTTCTTAGGCTACTGGACATTAGCTCCAGAGGGACGATCACAGGTTCAGCCTGGATGGGTCCCGGAGCCGCGCCGCCGGCCCCCTTACAGAGCCAGAAGAGCGAAGAGGTCCGGTGAAATCGGCGGCAGAAGACGATCCTGTCTTCAGACTAAGGTAGCGCACAGCACCGCAGCTGTGCGCCATTGCTGTCAGCACACTTCACACTCCGGTCACTGAGGGTGCAGGGCGCTGGGGGGGAGCGCCCTGAGACGCAATATAACATGATATACCTTAGATTGGCTAAAGAATACATCACATATAGCTCTGGGGCTATATGGATGTGTTTTAACCCCTGCCATTTTTTACAGAAAAAGCGGGAGATAAGGACGTCGTGAAGGGGCGGAGCCTATCTCCTCAGCACACAAGCGCCATTTTCCCTCACAGCTCCGCTGGAAGGACGGCTCCCTGACTCTCCCCTGCAGACTTGCTACTGAATCAGGGTAAAAAAGAGAAGGGGGGGCACTATTGGCAGCTAAAAACTATATAAACAGCAGCTATAAGGGAATAACACTTATATAAGGTTATCCCTGTATATATATATATATATAGCGCTTGGTGTGTGCTGGCAGACTCTCCCTCTGTCTCTCCAAAGGGCTTGTGGGGTCCTGTCCTCTATCAGAGCATTCCCGGTGTGTGTGCTGTGTGTCGGTACGTGTGTGTCGACATGTATGAGGAGGAAAATGATGTGGAGGCGGAGCAATTGCCTGGGTTAGTGATGTCACCCCCTAGGGAGTCGATACCTGACTGGATGATCGTATTTAAAGAATTAAGTGATAATGTCAGCACTTTGCAAAGAACGGTTGATGACATGAGACAGCCGGCAAATCAATTAGTGCCTGTCCAGGCGTCTCAGACACCGTCAGGGGCCCTAAAACGCCCGTTACCTCAGTGGGTCGACACAGATCCAGACACAGATACTGAGTCTAGTGTCGACGGTGAGGAGACAAACGTAATGTCCAGTAGGGCCACACGTTACATGATCACGGCAATGAAGGAAGCATTGAACATTTCTGACACTACAAGTACCACAAAGAAGGGTATTATGTGGGGTGTGAAAAAACTACCAATAGTTTTCCCTGAGTCAGATGAGTTAAATGAGGTGTGTGATAAAGCGTGGGTTTCCCCCGACAAAAAACTGCTAATTTCTAAAAAATTATTGGCACTATATCCTTTCCCGTTAGAGGTTAGGACACGTTGGGAAACACCCCCTAGGGTAGATAAGGCGCTCACACGTTTATCTAAACAAGTAGCGTTACCGTCTCCTGATACGGCCACCCTCAAAGAACCAGCAGATAGAAGGCTGGAAAATATTCTTAAAAGTATATACACACATACTGGTGTTATACTGCGACCAGCAATCGCTTCAGCCTTGATGTGCAGTGCTGGCGTCGCGTGGTCGGATTCCCTGACTGAAAATATTGATACCCTGGATAGGGACAATATACTGTTAACTATAGAGCATTTGAAGGATGCATTACTATATATGCGTGATGCACAGAGGGATATTTGCACCCTGGCATCAAGAGTAAGTGCTATGTCCATTTCTGCCAGAAGAGCGTTATGGACGCGACAGTGGTCAGGCGATGCGGATTCCAAACAACATATGGAAGTTTTGCCGTATAAAGGGGAGGAGTTATTTGGGGCTGGTCTATCGGACCTGGTGGCCACGGCAACGGCTGGAAAATCCACCTTTTTACCCCAGGTCACTTCACATCAGCAGAAAAAGACACCGTCTTTTCAAACTCAGTCCTTTCGTTCCCATAAGTACAAGCGAGCTAAAGGCCATTCCTTCCTGCCCCGGGGCAGAGGAAGGGGAAAAAGACTGCACCATGCAGCCGCTTCCCAGGAGCAGAAGCCCTCCCCTGCTTCTGCCAAGTCTTCAGCATGACGCTGGGGCTTTACAAGCAGACTCAGACATGGTGGGGGCCCGTCTCAAGAATTTCAACGCGCAGTGGGCTCACTCGCAAGTGGACCCCTGGATTCTACAGGTGGTATCGCAGGGGTACAAACTGGAATTCGAGGCGTTTCCCCCTCGCCGGTTCCTGAAGTCTGCTCTACCAAAGTCTCCCTCCGACAGGGAGGCAGTTTTGGAAGCCATTCACAAGCTGTATTCCCAGCAGGTGATAATCAAGGTACCCCTCCTACAACAGGGAAAGGGGTATTATTCCACGCTGTTTGTGGTACCGAAGCCGGACGGCTCGGTGAGACCAATTTTAAATCTAAAATCCCTGAACACTTACATAAAGAGGTTCAAATTCAAGATGGAATCACTCAGAGCGGTGATAGCAAACCTGGAAGAAGGGGACTATATGGTGTCTCTGGACATCAAGGATGCTTATCTCCACGTCCCAATCTACCCGTCTCACCAAAGGTACCTCAGGTTTGTAGTACAAAACTGTCATTATCAGTTTCAGACGCTGCCGTTTGGGTTGTCCACGGCACCTCGGGTCTTTACCAAGGTAATGGCCGAAATGGTGATTCTTCTTCGAAGAAAAGGCATCTTAATTATCCCTTACTTGGACGATCTCCTGATAAGGGCAAGGTCCAGGGAACAGTTAGAAGTCGGAGTAGCACTATCTCAGGTAGTGTTACGTCAGCACGGGTGGATCCTAAATATTCCAAAATCGCAGCTGATTCCAACGACACGTCTACTGTTCCTAGGAATGATTCTGGACACAGTCCAGAAAAAGGTGTTTCTCCCGGAGGAGAAGGCCAGGGAGTTATCCGAGCTAGTCAGGAACCTCCTAAAACCAGGCCAGGTGTCAGTGCATCAGTGCACGAGGGTCCTGGGAAAAATGGTGGCTTCTTACGAAGCGATTCCATTCGGAAGATTCCATGCAAGAACGTTTCAGTGGGATCTACTGGACAAATGGTCCGGATCGCATCTTCAGATGCATCAGCGGATAACCCTGTCGACAAGGACAAGGGTGTCTCTTCTGTGGTGGCTGCAGAGTGCTCATCTACTAGAGGGCCGCAGATTTGGCATTCAGGATTGGGTCCTGGTGACCACGGACGCCAGCCTGAGAGGCTGGGGGGCAGTCACACAGGGAAAAAATTTCCAGGGCTTGTGGTCAAGCATGGAAACATCTCTTCATATAAACATTCTGGAACTAAGGGCCATTTACAATGCCCTAAGTCAAGCGAAACCCCTGCTTCAGGGTCAGGCGGTATTGATCCAATCGGACAACATCATGTCAGTCGCCCACGTAAACAGACAGGGCGGCACGAGAAGCAGGAGGGCAATGGCAGAAGCTGCAAGGATTCTTCGCTGGGCGGAAAATCATGTGATAGCTCTGTCAGCAGTGTTCATTCCGGGAGTGGACAACTGGGAAGCAGACTTCCTCAGCAGACACGACCTTCACCCAGGAGAGTGGGGACTTCACCCAGAAGTCTTCCACCTGATTGTAAACCGTTGGGAAAAACCAAAGGTGGACATGATGGCGTCACGTCTAAACAAAAACTAGACAGATATTGCGCCAGGTCAAGGGACCCTCAGGCAATAGCGGTTGACGCTCTGGTGACACCGTGGGTGTACCAGTCAGTGTATGTGTTCCCTCCTCTGCCTCTCATACTAAAAGTACTGAGAATCATAAGAAGGAGAGGAGTAAGAATGATACTCGTGGTTCCGGATTGGCCAAGAAGGACTTGGTACCCGGAACTTCAAGAGATGCTCACGGAAGACCCGTGGCCTCTACCTCTAAGAAAGGACCTGCTCCAACAGGGGCCTTGTCTGTTCCAAGACTTACCGCGGCTGCGTTTGACGGCATGGCGGTTGAACGCCGGATCCTGAAGGAAAAAGGCATTCCAGATGAAGTCATCCCTACCCTGGTCAAAGCCAGGAAGGATGTAACCGCAAAACATTATCACCGCATTTGGCGAAAATATGTTGCGTGGTGTGAGGCCAAGAAGGCCCCTACAGAGGAATTTCAACTGGGTCGTTTCCTCCATTTCCTGCAAACAGGACTGTCTATGGGCCTAAAATTAGGGTCCATTAAGGTTCAAATTTCGGCCCTGTCGATTTTCTTCCAGAAAGAACTGGCTTCAGTACCTGAAGTTCAGACATTTGTAAAAGGGGTACTGCATATACAACCTCCTTTTGTGCCTCCAGTGGCACCTTGGGATCTCAATGTTGTTTTGAGGTTCCTTAAGTCACATTGGTTTGAACCACTCACCACTGTGGACTTAAAATATCTCACATGGAAGGTGACGATGCTGTTAGCCCTGGCTTCAGCCAGGCGTGTGTCAGAATTGGCGGCTTTATCATATAAAAGCCCTTACTTAATTTTTCATTCTGACAGGGCAGAATTGAGGACTCGTCCTCAATTTCTTCCTAAGGTGGTTTCTGCTTTTCACATGAACCAACCTATTGTGGTGCCTGCGGCTACTAGGGACTTGGAGGACTCCAAATTACTTGACGTTGTCAGGGCCCTGAAAATATATGTTTCCAGGACGGCGGGAGTCAGAAAGTCTGACTCGCTGTTTATCCTGTATGCACCAAACAAGCTGGGTGCTCCTGCTTCTAAGCAGACTATTGCTCGTTGGATTTGTAGTACAATTCAGCTTGCACATTCTGTGGCAGGCCTGCCACAGCCAAAATCTGTGAAAGCCCATTCCACAAGGAAAGTGGGCTCATCTTGGGCGGCTGCCCGAGGGGTCTCGGCTTTACAACTTTGCCGAGCAGCTACTTGGTCAGGGGCAAACACGTTTGCTAAATTCTACAAATTTGATACCCTGGCTGAGGAGGACCTGGAGTTCTCTCATTCGGTGCTGCAGAGTCATCCGCACTCTCCCGCCCGTTTGGGAGCTTTGGTATAATCCCCATGGTCCTTACGGAGTCCCAGCATCCACTAGGACGTCAGAGAAAATAAGATTTTACTTACCGATAAATCTATTTCTCGTAGTCCGTAGTGGATGCTGGGCGCCCATCCCAAGTGCGGATTGTCTGCAATACTTGTACATAGTTATTGTTAACTAAATCGGGTTATTGTTGTTGTGAGCCATCTTTTCAGAGGCTCCTTCGTTGTTATCATACTGTTAACTGGGTTCAGATCACAAGTTGTACGGTGTGATTGGTGTGGCTGGTATGAGTCTTACCCGGGATTCAATATCCTTCCTTATTATGTACGCTCGTCCGGGCACAGTATCCTCACTGAGGCTTGGAGGAGGGTCATGGGGGGAGGAGCCAGTGCACACCACCTGATCCTAAAGCTTTTATTCTTGTGCCCTGTCTCCTGCGGAGCCGCTGTTCCCCATGGTCCTTACGGAGTCCCAGCATCCACTACTGACTACGAGAAATAGATTTATCGGTAAGTAAAATCTTATTTTCTCAATAAGAAATTTTTGGCCTAGGGGTGCCGTGAAAAAAATTCTGATATCCTAGAGCGCCGTGACTCAAAAAAGTTTGGAAACCACTGCTCTAGGGTGTTTAAATAGAAAACAAAATGTTAATAGGACTAATACCTTTAAAATATACCTGTCTTCATAGTATTACATCTTAATTTACAGTACTGTATTTTAAAAGTTAATTGTTATATTACTTGATCCACACTAGGGTGTCAGCATGTATTACATGCAGTATAAGGTTGATGTTCATCCTGTGTGAATAGCACGTGCTCAGTAATCATTTGCTGAGCAGGATATTGTTCAATTCCATGGTATCCAGCTAATGCATCAGCAGTGTAAACAGCTGAGAATAAGCACATTCAGTATGCACCTTTTTGCTGAGCAGGACTGCATTCAGGAATTCTATGGAATCCTGATTTTGACTGCCACTATTCCTTTTGATTTTTCCTTTACTTACTCCTTTACCTGTAGGCAGTGTCCCAGTTGTTAAAATGGGAGGTAGAAAACTGATCTAACATTGTAATAATTAAGATGACCTCTACGTTTGTTAATTATATAGGGAAAGGAGGATCTAAAATATAATTGCAACATTTTCCCTCCGTTTTTAACACTGTCATGTAGGAAAATAATGATTTGATGTTTAGAGACACCCATCTGATTTCATATGAAACTGACTGAGTCGTTTTAAGGACGTCTTTGTCTCAAGACATTTCTTTGTGTTTTGCAGGGTGCGCTTCCCTATATACTGAATTACATCATGTATGTTCTATGGGCTCTTCTTTTCTCCCTCCTTGCCGTCTTGTTAGTCCGCAACTTTGCCCCATACGCCTGTGGCTCTGGTATCCCTGAGGTATGTAGAAAATGTGTTTTATATTTTTAAGTTTATAAGGAGCTCATAATAGATGATTATCTTTTGTTTCACAATTTTAAATGAGTTGCATAACTTTCTCTGTAAGGGAGAATATTCTACATCTTTATTTAAATTGATCCATAGCACTATTAATCGCCATAAGTTGGCAGATAAAAATTAATTGTTTGCCTCAAGTCTCTATCAGTAATTTCCATAATTGCTTTTAAATAAGTTCCATTTAATAGCCATGCTAAAACAATCTAAGCTTTTTTCATTCTTTACATTGGTTACATTCTTTTTTCACTCCATTGAAGTATGGGTACATTACAGTGACTGGGTAAAACTAGCCCTGAGGTGGAAAATAAGTTCTTGCTGATGTCAAGTCATGATTTTCCATTGCGCACATTCCTGAGAAAAATTGATGGTGTTGGTGTTCTGACAACACTTCATGGACATCACCAAGAATTAATTTGTATGCTCCATTGTTTTCAAAGAGTCTGGAAGTCAGTACTACCTGAGCCAATCACCTGTGAAAGTGGATTTTCTTCTTCCCCTTTTTTTTTTTTTTATCTAATAGTTTTATTTTCAGGTTTTTTTTTTTATATATACCTATCAAAATGCATTACTTATTCAAAAAAATTAAAAACAAACTTTTCTCTTCCGTCCTAGAGGATGCTGGGGACTCCAAAAGGACCATGGGGTATAGACGGATCCGCAGGAGACATGGGCACACTAAAAAGACTTTTACTGGGTATGAACTGGCTCCTCCCTCTATGCCCCTCCCCCAGACCTCAGTTAGATTCTGTGCCCAGGAGTGACTGGACACGCACTAGGGGAGCTCTCCTGAGTTTCTCTGGAAAAGACTTATGTTAGGCTTTTTTATTTTCAGGGAGACCTGCTGGCTACAGGCTCCCTGCATCGTGAGACTGAGGGGAGAGAAGTCAGACCTACTTCTTCTTAGTTAAGGGCTCTGTTCTTAGGCTACTGGACACCATTAGCTCCAGAGGGTTCGATCACTTGGTTCGCCTAGCTGCTTGTTCCCGTCCCCGCGCCGTCACCCCCCTCACAGAAGCCAGAAGAAAGAAGCAGGGTGAGTATTAGATGAAAAGAAGACTTCAGCGACGGCAGAAGACTTCAGTAACGGAGGTAACACGCAGCGGTCGCGCTGCGCTCCATGCTCCCACACACCAACGGCTCTTGCAGGGTGCAGGGCGCTGGGGGGGAGAGCCCTGGGCAGCAGTTACTGAGGGTCAATCTACCTGGCAAAAGGCATATTCGGTGCCCGGGCACCGTGTACAAACCCCTGCCAGTATAAAAAATTCAAATTTGAGCGGGACTACTGCGAGCCGGGAAGGGGCGGGGCTTAGCCGCACAGCTCACCAGCGCCATTTTCTCTCTCCACAGCCGCTGCAGAGACGCTGGCCCAGACCTCCAAACTCCTTCCAAGTAACAAGGGAGCAAAACGGGGGGGGGCACATAAAATTTGGTGCTTTTTATTGTTATGTGGCAGCGCTAACATCATATATTATTGCTTTATAGTATATGGGCGCTGGGGTGTGAGCTGGCATACTCCCTCTGTGTTTCTCTCTGAAGGCTTCCCTGTGGGCTTGTCCCCTTGTTTTTGGCCGGTGTGAGTGTGGGTGTGTCGGTACTACGTGTCGACATGGCTGAAGGTTCCTCCCCGGAGGAAGTTACTGGGGGCGCAGAAAAGGATTTGGGAATGACTCTGTCGGCACAGCTGACTGCTGATTGGGTGAATATGTTGAGTACACTGAATGCAAATGTGGCTTTATTGTCTAAGAGGCTGGATAAATCTGATTCTCAGACACAAACATGGAGGAAATCCATGGAGGACGCTTTGTCTCAGGTACAGACCACCTCAGAGTCACAAAAACGTTCATTTACCCAGATGGCAGATACAGCTACCGACAGACTCTGAGTCCGATGTCGATTTCAATGAGGCTACTTTACATCCAAGGGTAGTTAGGAGTATTCAGTACATGATTGTGGCTGTTAAAGATGTTTTACATATATCTGACGAACCTGCTGTTCCACACACAAGGGTTTGCTTATATAAAGGGAAAAAGCCTGAGGTGAAGTTTCCCTCCTCTCATGAACTGAACGCTCTTTGTGAAAAGGCTTGGGAGTCGCCTGACAAAAGGTGGCAGATTCCCAAGAGAATTTTTATGGCATATCCTTTCCCCTCTGACGACAGGGAGAAATGGGAGTCGTCTCCCAATGTGGAGAAGGCTCTATCCCAATTGTGCAAGAAGGTGGTACTTCCGTCCCCTGACACGGCTGCTCTCAAGGATCCGGCGTATCGCAAGCTGGAGACGACATTGAAGGCCATTTTCGGTAATACTGGTGCATTGCTCAGACCTGCTGTGGCGTCTGTATGGGTGAGTAGTGCTATTGCTAAGTGGGCTGATAATTTGGCTTCTGATATGGATACCATTGATAAGGATAACATTCTTTTGACTCTTGGTTATATCAAGGACGCTGCAGATTACCTAAAGGATGTGGTGAGGGATGTTGGCCTCTTGGGATCAAGAGCCAATGCCATGGCGGTCTCGGCCAGGAGGGCGCTGTGGACTCATCAATGGAATGCTGATGCCGACTCCAAGAAAAATATGGAAGCTCTCCCCTTTAAAAGTAGTGTCTTGTTTGGTGACGGCCTTGCTGACATGGTGTCTACCGCTACTGCGGGTAAGTCATCTTTTCTTCCTTATGTTCCCACACAACAGAAAAAGGTGCCCCATCAGCAGATGCAGTCCTTTCGGCCTAATAAATACAAAAGAGGAAGGGGTTCGTCCCCTCGCTTCAAAGGTTAGAGGAAGGTGAAAGAGGTCGCCTGCAGTGTCAGGCGCCCAGGACCAAAAGTCCTCCCCCGCCTCTACCAAGTCCACCGCATGACGCTGGGGCTCCCCTGCGAGAGTCCGTGCCGGTGGGGGGCAGTCTCCGATTCTTCAGTCAGGTCTGGTTTCAATCGGTCCTGGATCCTTGGGTTTTAGACATAGTGTCCCAAGGGTACAAACTGGATTTTCAGGAGTTGAGTGCTAGGGAAGATGGTTGCGGCTTACGAAGCCATTCCGTTTGGCATGCTCGGGTGTTTCAGTGGGATTTGCTGAACAAATGGTCCGGGTCTCACCTGCACATGCACCGGAAAATAAGTCTATCTTCCAGGGCCAGGATTTCTCTCTTGTGGTGGCTGCACGGCTCTCACCTTCTAGAGGGATGCCGATTCGGAATCCAGGACTGGGTCCTGCTGACCACAGATGCAAGTCTCCGAGGCGGGGGCGCAGTCACGCAAGGAAGAAGTTTCCAGGGAAAATGGTCAAGCCAGGAATCTTGTCTCCACATAAATGTTCTCGAGTTAAGAGCCATTTACAACGGCCTCCTGCAAGCGAAGAACCTTCTTCAGGGTTTCCCTGTCCTGATCCAGTCGGACAACATAATGGCGGTGGCGTACGTAAACCGCCAAGGCGGAACAAGGAGCAGGGCGGCAATGGCGGAAGCCACAAGAATTCTCCACTGGGCGGAACAGCACGTGAGCGCTCTGTCAGCAGTCTTCCTCTCTGGCGTGGACAACTGGGAAGCAGACTCCCTCAGCAGACACGATCTCCGTCCAGGAGAGTGGGCTCTTCATCAAGAGGTATTTGCAGAAGTGACAAGGCGTTGGGGAATTCCTCTGATAGACATGATGGCGTCTCTCCTCAACAAAAAGCTTCCGAGGTATTGTTCCAGGTCGAGGGACCCCAAAGCCTGTGCGGTGGACGCCCTGGTAACTCCATGGGTGTTTCAGTCAGTGTATGTGTTCCCTCCACTTCCTCTCATTCCAAAGGTGTTGAGGATCATAAGACGAACAAGGGTTCAGGCTATACTCGTCGCTCCAGATTGGCCTCGGAGGGCTTGGTATCCGGATCTTCAGGAATTACTAGTGGAAGATCCCTGGCCGCTTCCTCTAAGAGAGGACCTGTTACAGCAGGGGCCCTGCGTGTTCCTGGACTTACCGCGGCTGCGTTTGACGGCGTGGAAGTTGAACGCCAGATCCTAGCCCGGAAGGGTATTCCCGGGGAGGTCATCCCCACTCTCCATAAGGCTAGGAAGGAGGTCACGGTGAAACATTATCACCCTATTTGGAGAAGGTATGTGTCGTGGTGTGAAACCAAAGCAGCTCCTGCAGAGGAGTTTCACTTTGGTCGTTTCCTCCATTTTTTGCAGGCAGGCGTGGATGCAGGCCTGAAATTGGGTTCCATCAAGGTGCAGATTTCGGCTTTAAATTGGCGGCTTTGTCTCGCAAGAGCCCATATTTGATTTTTCATGTGGATAGAGCGGAATTGCGGACTCGTCAACAATTTCTGCCGAAGGTGGTTTCTTCGTTTCACATAAATCAACCTATTGTGGTACCTGTGGCTACGAATGCTGTGGCAGTCCCAAAATCTCTTGTTGTAAGAGTTTTGAAAATTTATGTCGCCAGAACGGCTCTTACTAGAAAAACAGAGGCTCTGTTTGTCCTGTATGCTTCCAACAAGTTTGGAAATCCTGCTTCTAAGCAGACTATTGCACGCTGGATTTGTAATACGATTCAGCACGCTCATTTTTCAACTGGGCTACCGTTGCCGAAGTCAGTAAAGGCCCATTCTACCAGGATGTGGGCTCATCTTGGGCTGCTGCCTGAGGGGTCTCGGCTCTTCAACTTTGTTGAGCAGCTACATGGTCGTGTTCAAACACTTGCTAAGTTCTACAAGTTTGATACCCTGGCTGATGAGGACCTTATGTTTGCTCAATCGGTGCCGCAGAGTCGTCCGCACTCTCCCGCCCGGTCTGAAGCTTTGGTATAGACCCCATGGTCCTTTTGGAGTCCCCAGCATCCTCTAGGACGTAAGAGAAAATAGGATTTTAATACCTACCGGTAAATCCTTTTCTCCTAGTCCGTAGAGGATGCTGGGCGCCCATTCCAGTGCGGACTGTTCCTTGCAGTTGTATTGATACTGGTTTTTTTTCGGTTACACAAGGTTTGTGTATCAGTTGTATTCAGCTAGTTTAACAAAAATCCTTTCCTCGAAATGTCCGTCTCTCCTGGGCACAGTTCCTATAACTCCGGTCTGGGGGAGGGGAATAGAGGGAGGAGCTAGTTCACACCCAGTAAAAGTCTTTTTAGTGTGCTCATGTCTCCTGCGGATCCGTCTATACCCCATGGTCCTTTTGGAGTCCCCAGCATCCTCTACGGACTAGGAGAAAAGGATTTACCGGTAGGTATTAAAATCCTATTTCTCTAACGTCCTAGTGGATGCTGGGGACTCCGAAAGGACCATGGGGAATAGCGGCTCCGCAGGAGACTGGGCACAAAAGTAAAAAGCTTTAGGACTACCTGGTGTGCACTGGCTCCTCCCCCTATGACCCTCCTCCAAGCCTCAGTTAGATTTTTGTGCCCGAACGAGACGGGTGCAGGCTAAGGGGCTCTCCTGAGCTGCTTAGTGTAAAAGTTTAAAGTAGGTTTTTTATTTTCAGTGAGACCTGCTGGCAACAGGCTCACTGCACCGAGGGACTAAGGGGAGAAGAAGCGAACTCACCTGCGTGCAGAGTGGATTGGGCTTCTTAGGCTACTGGACATTAGCTCCAGAGGGACGATCACAGGCCCAGCCATGGATGGGTCCCGGAGCCGGGCCGCCGGCCCCCTTACAGAGCCAGAAGAGTGAAGAGGTCCGGAAAATCGGCGGCAGAAGACGTCCTGTCTTCAATAAGGTAGCGCACAGCACCGCAGCTGTGCGCCATTGCTCTCAGCACACTTCACACTCCGGTCACTGAGGGTGCAGGGCGCTGGGGGGGGCGCCCTGAGACGCAATAAAAAACCTTTTTTTGGCAAAAAATACATCACATATAGCCCCTGGGCTATATGGATGCATTTAACCCCTGCCAATTTTTCCATTAAAAAGCGGGAGAAAGGCCGCCGTGAAGGGGGCGGAGCCTATCTCCTCAGCACACTGGCGCCATTTTTTCCTCACAGCTCCGTTGGAGGAAGGCTCCCTGACTCTCCCCTGCAGTCCTGCACTACAGAAACAGGGTAAAACAAGAGAGGGGGGGCACTAAATTGGCATATTAATATATACAGCAGCTATATTAGGGAAAAACACTTATATAAGGTATATATATATAGCGCTCTGGTGTGTGCTGGCAAACTCTCCCTCTGTCTCCCCAAAGGGCTAGTGGGGTCCTGTCCTCTATCAGAGCATTCCCTGTGTGTGTGCTGTGTGTCGGTACGCTGTGTCGACATGTATGAGGAGGAAAATGGTGTGGAGGCGGAGCAATTGCCTGTGTTAGTGATGTCACCCCCTAGGGAGTCGACACCTGACTGGATGGTCTTATGGAAAGAATTACGTGATAGTGTCGGCACTTTACAAAAGACTGTTGACGACATGAGACAGCCGGCAAATCAGTTAATACCTGTACAGGCGTCTCAATCACCGTCAGGGGCTATAAAACGCCCGTTACCTCAGGTCGATACAGACACTGACACGGACACTGACTCCAGTGTCGACGGTGAGGAAACAAACGTATTTTCCAGTAGGGCCACACGTTACATGATCACGGCAATGAAGGAGGTTTTGAACATTTCTGATACTACAAGTACCACAAAAAAGGGTATTATGTGGGGTGTGAAAAAACTACCCGTAGTTTTTCCTGAATCAGATGAATTAAATGAGGTGTGTGATGAAGCGTGGGTTTCCCCCCGATAAAAAACTGCTAATTTCTAAAAAATTATTGGCATTATACCCCTTCCCGCCAGAGGTTAGGGCGCGTTGGGAAACACCCCCTAGAGTGGATAAGGCGCTCACACGCTTATCAAAACAAGTGGCGTTACCGTCTCCTGATACGGCCGCCCTCAAGGAACCAGCTGATAGGAAGCTGGAAAATATCCTAAAAAGTATATACACACATACTGGTATTATACTGCGACCAGCAATCGCCTCAGCCTGGATGTGCAGTGCTGGGGTGGCTTGGTCGGATTCCCTGACTGAAAATATTGATACCCTGGACAGGGACAATATATTATTGACTATAGAGCATTTAAAGGATGCATTTCTATATATGCGTGATGCACAGAGGGATATTTGCACTCTGGCATCAAGAGTAAGTGCGATGTCCATTTCTGCCAGAAGAGGGTTATGGACGCGACAGTGGTCAGGTGATGCGGATTCCAAACGGCATATGGAAGTATTGCCGTATAAAGGGGAGGAGTTATTTGGGGTCGGTCTTTCGGACCTGGTGGCCACGGCAACGGCTGGGAAATCCACCTTTTTACCCCAAGTCACCTCACAGCAGAAAAAGATACCGTCTTTTCAGGCTCAGTCCTTTCGTCCCCATAAGGGTAAGCGGGCAAAAGGCCACTCATATCTGCCCCGGGGCAGAGGAAGGGGAAAAAGACTGCAGCAGACAGCCTCTTCCCACGAACAGAAGCCCTCCCCCGCTTCTGCCAAGTCCTCAGCATGACGCTGGGGCCTTACAAGCGGACTCAGGCACGGTGGGGGCCCGTCTCAAGAATTTCAGCGCGCAGTGGGCTCACTCGCAAGTGGACCCCTGGATCCTGCAGGTAGTATCTCAGGGGTACAAATTGGAATTTGAGACGTCTCCCCCTCGCCGGTTCCTGAAGTCTGCTTTACCAACGTCTCCCCCCGACAGGGAGGCGGTATTGGAAGCCATTCACAAGCTGTATTCCCAGCAAGTGATAATCAAGGTACCCCTCCTACAACAGGGAAAGGGGTATTATTCCACGCTGTTTGTGGTACCGAAGCCGGACGGCTCGGTGAGACCCATTTTAAATCTGAAATCCTTGAACACTTACATAAAAAGGTTCAAGTTCAAGATGGAGTCGCTCAGAGCAGTGATAGCGAACCTGGAAGAAGGGGACTATATGGTGTCTCTGGACATCAAGGATGCTTACCTCCATGTCCCAATTTGCCCTTCTCACCAAGGGTACCTCAGGTTTGTGGTACAGAACTGTCACTATCAGTTTCAGACGCTGCCGTTTGGATTGTCCACGGCACCCCGGGTCTTTACCAAGGTAATGGCCGAAATGATGATTCTTCTTCGAAGAAAAGGCGTCTTAATTATCCCTTACTTGGACGATCTCCTGATAAGGGCAAGGTCCAGAGAACAGTTAGAGGTCGGAGTAGCACTATCTCAAGTAGTACTACGACAGCACGGATGGATTCTAAATATTCCAAAATCGCAGCTGATTCCGACGACACGTCTGCTGTTCCTAGGAATGATTCTGGACACAGTACAGAAAAAGGTGTTTCTCCCGGAAGAGAAAGCCAGGGAGTTATCCGACCTAGTCGGGTACCTCCTAAGACCAGGCCAAGTGTCAGTACATCAATGCACAAGGGTCCTGGGAAAGATGGTGGCTTCTTACGAAGCGATTCCATTCGGCAGATTCCACGCAAGAACTTTTCAGTGGGATCTGCTGGACAAATGGTCCGGATCGCATCTTCAAATGCATCAGCGGATAACCCTGTCTCCAAGGACAAGGGAGTCTCTCCTGTGGTGGTTACAGAGTGCTCATCTCCTAGAGGGCCGCAGATTCGGCATTCAGGATTGGGTCCTGGTGACCACGGATGCCAGCCTGAGGGGCTGGGGAGCAGTCACACAGGGAAGAAATTTCCAGGGCTTGTGGTCAAGCATGGAAACGTCACTTCACATAAATATCCTGGAACTCAGGGCCATTTACAATGCCCTAAGTCAGGCAAGACCTCTGCTTCAGGGTCAGCCGGTGTTGATCCAGTCGGACAACATCACGGCAGTCGCCCACGTAAACAGACAGGGCGGCACGAGAAGCAGGAGGGCAATGACGGAAGTGACGAGGATTCTTCGCTGGGCGGAAAATCATGTGATAGCACTGTCAGCAGTGTTCATTCCGGGAGTGGACAACTGGGAAGCAGACTTCCTCAGCAGACACGATCTTCACCCGGGGGAGTGGGGACTTCACCCAGAAGTCTTCCACATGATTGTGAACCGTTGGGAAAAACCAAAGGTGGACATGATGGCGTCCCGCCTCAACAAAAAACTGGACAGATATTGCGCCAGGTCAAGGGACCCTCAGGCAATAGCTGTGGACGCTCTGGTAACACCGTGGGTGTACCAGTCAGTGTATTTGTTCCCTCCTCTTCCTCTCATACCAAAAGTACTGAGAATCATAAGAAGGAGAGGAGTAAAGACTATACTCGTGGCTCCGGATTGGCCAAAAAGGACTTGGTACCCGGAAATTCAAGAGATGCTCACGGAAGACCCGTGGCCTCTACCTCTAAGAAAGGACCTGCTCCAGCAGGGACCATGTCTGTTCCAAGACTTACCGCGGCTGCGTTTGACGGCATGGCGGTTGAACGCCGGATCCTGAAGGAAAAAGGCATTCCGGATGAAGTCATCCCTACCCTGATCAAAGCCAGGAAGGATGTGACCGTACAACATTATCACCGTATTTGGCGAAAATATGTTGCGTGGTGCGAGGCCAGGAAGGCCCCTACAGAGGAATTTCAACTGGGTCGATTCCTGCATTTCCTGCATACAGGACTGTCTATGGGCCTAAAATTAGGGTCCATTAAGGTTCAAATTTCGTCCCTGTCAATATTCTTCCAAAAAGAACTAGCTTCTGTTCCTGAAGTTCAGACGTTCGTCAAGGGAGTACTGCATATACAGCCTCCTTTTGTGCCTCCAGTGGCACCTTGGGATCTCAATGTAGTTTTGGGGTTCCTAAAATCACATTGGTTTGAACCACTCACCACTGTGGACTTAAAATATCTCACATGGAAAGTGGTAATGCTGTTAGCCCTGGCTTCAGCCAGGCGTGTTTCAGAATTGGCGGCTTTATCCTATAAAAGCCCTTACCTAATTTTTCATACGGACAGGGCAGAATTGAGGACTCGTCCTCAATTTCTTACTAAGGTGGTTTCAGCATTTCACTTAAACCGGCCTATTGTGGTGCCTGCGGCTACTAGGGACTTGGAGGATTCCAAGTTACTGGACGTAGTCAGGGCCCTGAAAATATATGTTTCCAGGACGGCTGGAGTCAGAAAATCTGACTCGCTGTTTATCCTGTATGGACCCAACAAGCTGGGTGCTCCTGCTTCTAAGCAGACTATTGCTCGTTGGATTTGTAGTACAATTCAGCTTGCACATTCTGTGGCAGGCCTGCCACAGCCAAAATCTGTAAAAGCCCATTCCACAAGGAAAGTGGGCTCATCTTGGGCGGCTGCCCGAGGGGTCTCGGCTTTACAACTTTGCCGAGCAGCTACTTGGTCAGGGGCAAACACGTTTGCTAAATTCTACAAATTTGATACCCTGGCTGAGGAGGACCTGGAGTTCTCTCATTCGGTGCTGCAGAGTCATCCGCACTCTCCCGCCCGTTTGGGAGCTTTGGTATAATCCCCATGGTCCTTTCGGAGTCCCCAGCATCCACTAGGACGTTAGAGAAAATAAGAATTTACTTACCGATAATTCTATTTCTCATAGTCCGTAGTGGATGCTGGGCGCCCATCCCAAGTGCGGATTGTCTGCATTACTTGTACATAGTTATTGTTACAAAAATCGGGTTATTGTTGTTGTGAGCCATCTTTTCAGAGGCTCCTTCTGTTATCATGCTGTTAACTGGGTTCAGATCACAAGTTGTACGGTGTGATTGGTGTGGCTGGTAAGAGTCTTACCCGGGATTCAAAATCCTTCCTTATTGTGTACGCTCGTCCGGGCACAGTATCCTAACTGAGGCTTGGAGGAGGGTCATAGGGGGAGGAGCCAGTGCACACCAGGTAGTCCTAAAGCTTTTTACTTTTGTGCCCAGTCTCCTGCGGAGCCGCTATTCCCCATGGTCCTTTCGGAGTCCCCAGCATCCACTACGGACTATGAGAAATAGAATTATCGGTAAGTAAATTCTTATTTTTAAATAGAATATATTTGCCAATAATCATCTAATTTGTACAATAAATCTAGAGTTGACAAATAAAATATATGAGGGGATGAATTAAGACTGAAGTAACAGGTTTTTTTCTCTTACGTCCTAGAGGATGCTGGGGTCCACTTTAGTACCATGGGGTATAGACTGTTCCGCAGGAGCCTTCTGCACTTTAAGACTTTTCAACAGTGTGAACTGGCTCCTCCCTCTATGCCCCTCCTCCAGACCTCAGTTTAGAAAATGTGCCCGGAAGACTGGATGCACACTAGTGGCGCTCTACAGAGCTTTGCTGGAAAATACTTGGTTAGATTTTTTATTTTACAGGGAAGCTGCTGGCAAGAGCTTCCCTGCTTCGTGGGACTTAGGGGGGGAAGTAGGAACCAACTTCTCAGTTAGTTAATGTTTCTGCTTCCGCTGACAGGACACCATTAGCTTCTGAAGGGTACTGAACACAGCCCTTGCCTGGCCAGCGTTCACTCCCACAGCACTGCCGCCACCCCCTAACAGAGCCAGAAGACATAAGGCTGGTGAGTATATCTATCGGAGGCCTGCAGAGAGACGTCCTCCAGTCATCTTTGGCGGCATTCAGGTACCAGCGCAGCGGAGGGAAGCTGTGTGCCATGTATCTCGGCAATGGGTGCAAAGCGCACGGGGGGAGGTGCGCGCTCTGAGCGGCATGTTATACCTTTCTCTCACTGGCAAACTTAGGGCACATCCTCGGTCCCTGCAGTTGTGCTGCCCCCAGGGCCAGTATAAATATTCCCCATTTCTGAGTCAGAATCGCGCCGTTGCAAGGGGGCGGAGCTTCTCCTCAGAGACACTAGTTCACTCACTGGGTGCCATTTTCTCCTGCAGAGTGCCACTGTGTGGATCCAGACGCTGATTTCTCCTCAAGACACGGCTGATACAAGTACCAGGGTGTTATAGAGGGGTAAAGGAGTGTTCATAGTTATTAGGTCTGCGGTCCTAATATTGGTATATGCGCTGTAATTGTGTTTTGCACATTCATATAGGGCGCAGTGTGTCTGCTGGCAAATCCCTCTGTGTTTCTCTGACAGACATCAGTGTAGCTCTGTCCCAGATAGCTCTACTGTGTGATAGGGAGGGGTATGTGTGTGTGTGTGTGTGTGTGGGGGTACATGCGTGTAACATGTCAGACATCGGGGGGGGGGGGGGGGTTCTTCCCTGGAGGAACCCATTTAGATGCACAAGAGGGTAATATGGTGGCTCTTCCCTCTCAGAAGGAGCCAGAGTGGGTGTGAAAGTTGCAGAGTAATATATCCATGCTTGCACAAAAATTCTCTGAGTCTGAACAACAGACTAAATATTGGAGGCAGTCTGTGGTGGATGCACTGTTTGCTGATCCCTCCATATCATCTACTCGGGTCCCATCCAGTTCCCAGAAAAGGTCTCTGGCCCAGATAATGCAAGGGGACACAGACACAGATTCCAACAATGAGGTCGACGCTGGGTATTTAAGATGGGTTGACCCCAAACTTGCTAAAAGCATTCAATGTATGATAGTCGCTATTAAAGAGGTGTTGGAGTTTGCTGAGACAACTCCTGTCCCTGAGGAAAAGGATTATTTCAAATTGAATTAAAAACAGATAGTGACCTTTCCTCCTTCATAGGATCTGAATGCATTCTTTGAGGAATCCTGGTCTGCCCCAGAAAAATGTACCATTCCTCAAAGGATACGTGTAGCGTATCCTTTCCCAGAGGAGGACAGGCACAAATGGGAATCACCTCCAATGGTAGACTCCTCAGTTTCCAGGCTGTCAAAAAAAATCACTTTGCCTGCCCCAGGGTCAGCGTCATTAAAGGATCCTGCTGACCGTAAATTAGAGGCTACCTTAAAGTCCATCTATACGGCTAATGGAACGTTGCTCAGGCCCACCATTGTTTGTGCGTGGGTGGGTAACGCTGTGGAAAAATGGTCAGACAACTTGTTAGTGAATATAGACACAGTTGACAAGGATGAGTTGGTCCTAACACTCGGCCATATCAAGGATGCGGCAGGTTACTTAGTTGAAGCCATGAAGGATAATGGTTTGCTGGGTTCAAGATCCTCGGCTATGGCAATTTCGGCCCGCAGGGCACTTTGGATCCGCCAATGGAATGCTAATGCGGAATCAAAGAAGAATATTGAGGCGCTCCCTTACAATGGGGAGGCCCTCTTTGGAGACCAGCTGGACGCCATGATTTCAACAACTACATCAGGCAAGTCAGCATTTTTGCCTTCTGTAGCTGCTCCACCTAGGAAAGGGTATCATTCTCATACGATGCAGTACTTTCAGCCCAACAAGTACAAAAAAGCAAAAGGTACCCCCTTCTTCGCATGGAGAGGGCGGGGAAGAGGTAGGAAACCTGCCACACCATCAGGCTCGCAGGAGCAGAAGTCCACAGCTACTTCTGCTAAAATTACAGCATGACGCTGGGGCTCCCCTGTGGGAGTGCGATCGGGTGGGGGCGCGTCTGCTGTTCTTCAGCCAGGTCTGGGTTCACTCAGATCTGGATCCTTGGATATTACAGATAGTATCCCAAGGGTACAAGCTGTAATTTCAAGACCTTCCCCCATGCCGATTTTTCAAATCAGCCTTACCAGTTTCTGCTTCGGACAGATCAAAAGTACTAAACGCAATACAGAAATTACGTCAAGACGGTGTAATTTCCTTAGTTCCTGCACAACAACAGGAACAAGGTTTTTATTCAAGCCTATTTGTAGTTCCGAAGCCGGACGGCTCGGTCAGACCGATTACGAACCTTTATATAAAAAGATTCAAATTCAAGATGGAGTCCCTGGGAGCGGTGATATCCAGCTTGGAGTAAAAGGAATTTCTGGTGTCTGTGGACATCAAGGATGCGTATTTGCATGTTCTCATTTACCCTCCACATCAAGCATACCTGATGTTTGCGGTTCAGGACTGCCACTACCAGTTCCAGACATTGCCATTCGGGCTCTCCACAGCACCGAGAGTATTCACCAAGGTGATGGCGGAGATGGTGGCTCTCCTTCGCAAGAAAGGAGTCAACATAATCCCGTACTTAGATGATCTCCTGATTGGATCATAAACCTTCCAAAATCACAATTGGAACCGACAATGAGATTATCATTTCTCTAACGTCCTAGTGGATGCTGGGAACTCCGTAAGGACCATGGGGAATAGACGGGCTCCGCAGGAGACTGGGCACTCTAAAAGAAAGATTAGGTACTATCTGGTGTGCACTGGCTCCTCCCTCTATGCCCCTCCTCCAGACCTCAGTTAGAATCTGTGCCCGGCCAGAGCTGGGTGCTCCTAGTGGGCTCTCCTGAGCTTACTAGTAAAGAAAGTATTTTATTAGGTTTTTTATTTTCAGAGAGCTTCTGCTGGCAACAGACTCTCTGCTACGTGGGACTGAGGGGAGAGAAGCAAACCTACTAACTGTAGCTAGGTTGCGCTTCTTAGGCTACTGGACACCATTAGCTCCAGAGGGATCGAACACAGGACCCTAACCTTGATCGTCCGTTCCCAGAGCCGCGCCGCCGTCCCCCTCGCAGAGCCAGAAGTACAGAAGCAGCAGAAGCAAGAAGACATCGAAATCGGCGGCAGAAGACTCCTGTCTTCACTACAGGTAGTGCACAGCACTGCAGCTGTGCGCCATTGCTCCCACAGCACACCTGCACACTCCGGTCACTGTAGTTTGCAGGGCGCAGGGGGGGGGGGGGGGGGGCACCCTGGGCAGCAATTTAGATACCTGATGGCAAAAGGACACATATATACAGTCAGGCACTGTATATATGTGCGAGCCCCCGCCATTTTTACACAAGAAACGCGGGACAGAAGCCCGCCGCTGAGGGGGCGGGGCCTTCTTCCTCAGCACACCAGCGCCATTTCCTCTTCACAGCTCCGCTGGAAGGACGCTCCCCAGGCTCTCCCCTGCTGTATACAGGTGCAATAGTGGATAAAAAAGAGGGGGGGGGGGGGGCACATAAATTTAGGCGCAGATATATAGATATAAAAACAGCAGCTACCGGGTAAACACTAAAGTACTGTGTAATTCCTGGGTTATATAGCGCTGGGGTCAGTGCTGGCATACTCTCTCTCTGTCTCCCCAAAAGCCCTTGTGGGGTCCTGTCCTCAACTGAGCATTCCCTGTGTGTGCGCGGTGTGTCGGTACGCCTGTGTCGACATGTTTGAGGAGGAAGGATACGTGGAGGCAGAGCAAGTGCAAGCAGATGTGGTGTCGCCCCCGACGGTGCCGACACAGGATTGGATGGATATGTGGAAGGTGTTGAATGATAATGTAAACTCCTTACATAACAGACTTGATACAGCTGTTGCCTTGGGACAGTCAGTCTCTCCACCCATGCCTGCTCCCACAGCGCAGAGGCCGTCAGGGTCTCAAAAGAGCCCAATATCCCAGTTAGTTGACACAGATGTCGACACGGACTCTGATTTCAGTGTCGCCGACGATGAGAAAAAATTGCAGCCTAAAATGACTAAGGCTATCCGCTACATGATCGTGGCAATGAAGGAAATATTACACATTTCTGACCAAAGGATTTATATGTATGGGGAGAAAAAGAGAGAAGTGACTTTTCCCCCGTCACATGAGTTGAATGAATTGTGTGAAAAGGCGTGGGATGCCCCGGATAGGAAGCAAGTGATTTCCAAATGATTATTGATGGCGTATCCCTTCCCGCCAACGGACAGGTTACGCTGGGAATCCTCGCCTAGGGTTGACAAGGCGTTGACGCGCTTGTCTAAAAGGGTGGCCCTACCGTCTCAGGATACGGCCTCCCTTAAGGATCCTGCAGATAGAAAGCAGGAAGCTATCCTGAAGTCGGTTTACTCGTATTCTGGTACACTGCTGAGGCCAGCCATTGCTTCGGCATGATGTGTAGTGCCGTAGCGGCATGGACAGATACTCTGTCTGAGGAGTTAGATACCCTGGACAGGGACTCTGTTTTGCTGACGCTGGCACATATCAAGGACACGGTCCTACATATGCGGGATGCCCAGAGGGACATTTGCATGCTGGGCTCCAGGGTAAATGCAATGTTCATCTCTGCCAGAAGGGTCTTACGGACTCGGCAATGGCGACTCTAAAAAACACATGGAGGTTTTACCTTTTAAGGGTGAGGAATTGTTTGGGGACGGCCTCTCGGACATAGTTTCCACAGCTACAGCTGGGAAGTCCAATTTCTTGCCTTATGTACCTCCACAGCCTAAGAAAGCACCGTATTACCAAATGCAGTCCTTTCGTTCACAAAAGAACAAGAAAGTCAGAGGTGCATCCTTTCTTGCCAGAGGCAGGGGTAGAGGGAAAAGGCTCCACCGCGCAGCCAGTTCCCAGGAACAAAAGTTCTTCCCGGCTTCCACTAATTCCACAGCATGACGCTGGGGCTCCACAGGCGGAGCCAGGAGCGGTGGGGGCGCGTCTCCGACATTTCAGCAACCAGTGGGTTCGCTCACGGGTGGATCCTTGGGTTATACAAATTGTATCTTAGGGATACAAGCTGGAATTCGAGGTGGCGCCCCCTCAGAGTTACCTAAAATCGGCCTTGCCTGCTTCCCCCATGGAAAGAGAGGTAGTACTGGCGGCAATTCACAAGCTATACCTCCAGCAGGTGATCGTAAAGGTTCCCCTCCTTCAACAGGGAAGGGGTTACTATTCCACTTTGTTTGTCGTACCGAAACCGGACGGTTCGGTAAGACCCATTCCGAATTTAAAATCCCTGAACATCTATCTCGAGATTCAAGTTCAAAATGGAATCGCTCAGAGCGGTCATTGCAAGCCTGGAAGAGGGGGATTTATGGTATCTCTGGACATCAAGGATGCTTACTTGCATGTCCCCATTTATCCCCCTCATCAGGAGTACCTCAGGTTCGTGGTACAAGACTGTCATTACCAGTTCCAGACGTTGCCGTTTGGCCTGTCCACGGCACCGAGAATATTTACCAAGGTGATAGCGGAGATGATGGTACTCCTTCGGAAGCGAGGAGTTACAATTTTCTCATACTTGGACGATCTCCTCATAAAGGCGATGTCCAGGTAGCAGTTGTTGATCAGCGTAGCACACTCTCAGGAAGTGTTGCAACAACACGGCTGGATTCTGAATTTTCCAAAGTCGCAGCTCATTCCTGCGACGCGTCTGCCCTTCCTGGGCATGATTCTAAACACAGAGCAGAAGAAGGTGTTTCTACCGGAGGAGAAGGCTCAGGAGCTCCTGACTCTGGTCAGAGATCTCCTGAAACCAAAGCGGGTATCGGTGCATCACTGCACGCGAGTCCTGGGAAAGATGGTAGCGTCATACGAGGCCATTCCCTTCGGCAGGTTCCATGCAAGGATCTTCCAGTGGGATCTGCTGGATCAGTGGTCCGGATCGCAATTTCTGATGCATCGCTTGATCACCCTGTCCCCCATGACCAGGGTGTCTCTGCTATGGTGGCTGCAAAGTGCCCACCTTCTCGAGGGCCGCAGGTTCGGCATACAGGACTGGGTCCTGGTGACCACGGATACAAGCCTACGAGGATGGGGGGCAGTCACTCAGTGAAGAAACTTCCAGGGGCTGTGGTCAAGTCAGGAGACTTGTCTGCACATAAATATACTGGAACTAAGGGCCATATACAACGCCCTGAGTCAGGCGGAGCCTCTGCTTCGAGATCAACCAGTACTGATTCAGTCAGACAACATCACAGCGGTCGCCCATGTATACTATGATTGTATTTTTGGCTCAGCCTGGATAATATGTAATATATATTTCTCTATCGTCCTAAGTGGATGCTGGGGTTCCTGAAAGGACCATGGGAATAGCGGCTCCGCAGGAGACAGGGCACAAAAAAGTAAAGCTTTACTAGGTCAGGTGGTGTGCACTGGCTCCTCCCCCCATGACCCTCCTCCAGACTCCAGTTAGATTTTGTGCCCGAACGAGAAGGGTGCAATCTAGGTGGCTCTCCTAAAGAGCTGCTTAGAGAAAGTTTAGTTTAGGTTTTTTTCTTTACAGTGAGTCCTGCTGGCAACAGGATCACTGCAACGTGGGACTTAGGGGGAAAGTAGTAAACTCACCTGCATGCAGAGTGGATTTGCTGCTTGGCTACTGGACACCATTAGCTCCAGAGGGATCGAACACAGGCCCAGCCGTGGAGTCCGGTCCCGGAGCCGCGCCGCCGACCCCCTTGCAGATGCTGAAGCGTGAAGAGGTCCGGAAACCGGCGGCTGAAGACTCCTCAGTCTTCATAAGGTAGCGCACAGCACTGCAGCTGTGCGCCATTTTCCTCTCAGCACACTTCACTGGGCAGTCACTGAGGGTGCAGAGCGCTGGGGGGGGGCGCTCTGAGAGGCAAATATAAACCTTATACAAGGCTAAAAATACCTCACATATAGCCCATAGGGGCTATATGGAGATATTTAACCCCTGCCTGACTGGAAAAATAGCGGGAGAAGAACCCGCCGAAAAAGGGGCGGGGCCTATCTCCTCAGCACACGGCGCCATTTTCTGTCACAGCTCCGCTGGTCAGAACGGCTCCCAGGTCTCTCCCCTGCACTGCACTACAGAAACAGGGTAAAACAGAGAGGGGGGGCACATTAATGGCTATATATATATATATTAAAGCAGCTATAAGGGAGCACTTAATATAAGGATATCCCTTGTATATATAGCGCTTTGTGGTGTGTGCTGGCAGACTCTCCCTCTGTCTCCCCAAAAGGGCTAGTGGGTCCTGTCTTCATTAGAGCATTCCCTGTGAGTTTGCGGTGTGTGTCGGTACGTGGTGTCGACATGTATGAGGACGATATTGGTGTGGAGGCGGAGCAATTGCCAAATATGCAGATGTCACCCCCCAGGGGGTCGACACCAGAATGGATGCCTTTATTTGTGGAATTACGTGATGGTTTATCTTCCCTTAAACAGTCAGTTGAGGACATGAGGCGGCCGGACAATCAATTAATGCCTGTCCAGGCGCCTCAAACACCGTCAGGGGCTGTAAAACGCCCTTTGCCTCAGTCGGTCGACACAGACCCAGACACGGGCACTGATTCCAGTGACGACGGTAGAAATTCAAACGTATTTTCCAGTAGGGCCACACGTTATATGATTTTGGCAATGAAGGAGACGTTACATTTAGCTGATACTACAGATACCGTAAAACAGGGTATTATGTATGGTGTGAAAAAACTACAAACAGTTTTTCCTGAATCAGAAGAATTAAATGACGTGTGTGATGAAGCGTGGGTTGCTCCTGATAAAAAGTTGATAATTTCAAAAAAGTTATTGGCATTATACCCTTTCCCGCCAGAGGTTAGGGCGCGCTGGGAAACACCCCCTAAGGTGGACAAGGCGCTCACACGCTTATCCAAACAAGTGGCGTTACCCTCTCCTGAGACGGCCGCACTTAAGGATCCATCAGATAGAAAGATGGAAGTTATTCAAAAGAATATATACACACATGCAGGTGTTATACTACGACCAGCTATAGCAACTGCCTGGATGTGCAGTGCTGGAGTAGTTTGGTCAGAATCCCTGATTGAAAATATTGATACCCTAGATAGGGACAATGTTTTACTGTCGTTAGAACAAATAAAGGATGCATTTATCTATATGCGTGATGCACAGAGGGATATTTGCACACTGGCATCTCGGGTGAGTGCTATGTCCATTTCAGCCAGAAGAGCCTTATGGACACGACAGTGGACAGGCGATGCGGATTCAAAACGTCACATGGAGGTTTTGCCGTATAAAGGGGAGGAGTTATTTGGAGTTGGTCTATCAGACTTGGTGGCCACGGCTACTGCCGGGAAATCCACTTTTTTACCTCAAGTCACTCCCCAACAGAGAAAGGCACCGACCTTTCAACCGCAGCCTTTTCGCTCCTACAAAAATAAGAGAGCAAAGGGCTTGTCGTACCTGCCACGAGGCAGAGGAAGAGGGAAGAGACACCAACAGGCAGCTCCTTCCCAGGAACAGAAGCCCTCCCCGGCTCCTGCAAAAACCTCAGCATGACGCTGGGGCCTCTCAAGCGGACTCGGGGACAGTGGGGGGCCGTCTCAAAAATTACAGCGCGCAGTGGGCTCACTCGCAGGTAGACCCCTGGATCCTGCAGATAATATCTCAGGGGTACAGGTTGGAATTAGAGACGGATCCTCCTCATCGTTTTCCTGAAGTCTGCCTTACCAACCGTCTCTTCCGAAAGGGAGAGGGTGTTGGAAGCCATTCACAAGCTGTACGCTCAGCAGGTGATAGTCAAAGTACCCCTATTACAACAAGGAAAGGGGTATTATTCCACTCTATTTGTGGTACCGAAGCCGGATGGCTCGGTAAGGCCTATTCTAAATCTGAAGTCCTTGAACCTCTACATAAAAAAGTTCAAGTTCAAGATGGAGTCACTCAGAGCAGTGATAGCGAACCTGGAAGAAGGGGACTTTATGGTATCCTTGGACATCAAGGATGCGTATCTACACGTTCCGATTTACCCCGCACACCAGGGGTACCTCAGGTTCATTGTTCAAAACTGTCACTATCAGTTTCAGACGCTGCCGTTCGGATTGTCCACGGCGCCTCGGGTCTTTACCAAGGTAATGGCCGAGATGATGATTCTTCTTCGAAGAAAAGGCGTATTAGTTATCCCATACTTGGACGATCTCCTAATAAGGGCAAGGTCCAGAGAACAGCTGGAGACAGCTTTAGCACTATCTCAAGAGGTGCTAAGACAACACGGGTGGATTCTGAATATTCCAAAATCCCATTTAATCCCGACAACTCGTCTGCTGTTCCTAGGAATGATTCTGGACACGGTTCAGAAAAAGGTTTTCCTTCCAGAGGAAAAAGCCAAGGAGTTATCCGATCTGGTCAGGAACCTCCTAAAACCAGGAAAAGTGTCAGTACATCAATGCACAAGAGTCCTGGGAAAAATGGTGGCTTCTTACGAAGCAATTCCATTCGGCAGATTCCATGCAAGAATATTCCAAAGGGATCTGTTGGACAAATGGTCAGGGTCGCATCTGCAGATGCACCTGCGAATAACCCTGTCACCAAAGACAAGGGTGTCACTTCTGTGGTGGTTGCAGAAGGCTCACCTATTAGAAGGCCGCAGATTCGGCATTCAGGATTGGATCCTGGTGACCACGGACGCCAGCCTGAGAGGCTGGGGAGCAGTCACACAAGGAAGAAACTTCCAGGGAGTATGGACGAGTCTGGAAAAGTCTCTTCACATAAACATTCTGGAACTAAGAGCAATCTACAATGCTCTAAGCCAGGCGGAACTTCTCCTGCAAGGAAAGCCGGTGTTGATTCAGTCGGACAACATCACGGCGGTCGCCCATGTAAACAGGCAGGGCGGCACAAGAAGCAGGAGTGCAATGGCAGAAGCTGCCAAGATTCTTCGCTGGGCGGAGAATCACGTGATAGCACTGTCAGCAGTGTTCATCCCGGGCGTGGACAACTGGGAAGCAGACTTCCTCAGCAGACACGATCTTCATCCGGGAGAGTGGGGTCTACATCCAGAAGTCTTCAACATGTTAATAGACCGTTGGGAAAGACCAATTGTAGACATGATGGCGTCTCGCCTCAACAAGAAACTGGACAAATATTGCGCCAGGTCAAGAGATCCACAGGCAATAGCTGTGGACGCACTGGTAACTCCTTGGGTGTACCAGTCAGTGTATGTGTTTCCTCCTCTGCCGCTCATACCAAAGGCATTGAAGATCATACGGCAAAGAAGAGTAAGAACAATACTAGTGGTTCCGGATTGGCCGAGAAGGACTTGGTATCCGGAACTTCAAGAGATGCTCACGGACGAACCGTGGCCTCTACCTCTGAGAAGGGACCTGCTACAGCAGGGTCCCTGTCTTTTTCAAGACTTACCGCGGCTGCGTTTGACGGCATGGCGGTTGAACGCCAGATCCTAAAAGGGAAAGGCATTCCAGAAGAAGTCATTCCTACCTTGATTAAGGCACGGAAGGAAGTCACCGTGAAACATTATCACCGCATTTGGCGAAAATATGTAGCGTGGTGCGAGGATCGGAGGGTTCCGACGGAGGAATTCCAACTGGGTCGTTTCCTACATTTCCTGCAATCAGGATTATCTATGGGTCTCAAATTGGGATCCATTAAGGTTCAAATTTCGGCCCTGTCAATATTCTTCCAAAAAGAATTGGCCTCTGTCCCTGAGGTCCAGACTTTTGTCAAGGGAGTACTGCATATACAGCCTCCTGTGGTGCCTCCGGTGGCACCGTGGGATCTAAATGTAGTTTTAGATTTCCTCAAATCCCATTGGTTTGAACCATTGAAAAAGGTGGATTTGAAATATCTCACATTGAAAGTGACTATGTTACTAGCCCTGGCCTCTGCCAGGAGAGTATCTGAATTGGCGGCTTTATCTTATAAAAGTCCTTATCTAATCTTCCATTCGGATAGGGCAGAACTGCGGACTCGTCCGCATTTTCTCCCTAAAGTGGTATCAGCATTTCATCTGAACCAACCTATTGTGGTGCCTGCGGCCACTAGCGACTTGGAGGACTCCAAGTTGTTGGACGTTGTCAGAGCCTTAAAAATATACATTGCAAGGACGGCTGGAGTCAGAAAATCTGACTCGCTGTTTATATTGTATGCACCCAACAAGTTGGGCGCACCTGCTTCTAAGCAGTCGATTGCTCGTTGGATTTGTAACACAATTCAACTTGCACATTCTGTGGCAGGCCTGCCACAGCCTAAAACTGTAAAAGCCCACTCCACAAGGAAGGTGGGCTCATCTTGGGCGGCTGCCCGAGGGGTCTCGGCATTACAACTCTGCCGAGCAGCTACGTGGTCGGGGGAGAACACGTTTGTAAAATTTTACAAATTTGATACCCTGGCAAAGGAGGACCTGGAGTTCTCTCATTCGGTGCTGCAGAGTCATCCGCACTCTCCCGCCCGTTTGGGAGCTTTGGTATAATCCCCATGGTCCTTTCAGGAACCCCAGCATCCACTTAGGACGATAGAGAAAATAAGAATTTACTTACCGATAATTCTATTTCTCGGAGTCCGTAGTGGATGCTGGGCGCCCATCCCAAGTGCGGATTATCTGCAATACTTGTACATAGTTATTGTTAACTAATTCGGGTTATTGTTAAGGAGCCATCTTTAAGAGGCCCTTTCTGTTGTCATACTGTTAACTGGGTTTAGATCACAAGTTGTACGGTGTGATTGGTGTGGCTGGTATGAGTCTTACCCGGGATTCAAAATGCCTCCCTTATTGTGTATGCTCGTCCGGGCACAGTACCTAACTGGAGTCTGGAGGAGGGTCATGGGGGGAGGAGCCAGTGCACACCACCTGACCTAGTAAAGCTTTACTTTTTTGTGCCCTGTCTCCTGCGGAGCCGCTATTCCCATGGTCCTTTCAGGAACCCCAGCATCCACTACGGACTCCGAGAAATAGAATTATCGGTAAGTAAATTCTTATTTTTTTCTTGTGAGATCAGATTCCTATGTTCAATTCTTTTGTTAAAAAATAGGATTTTAATACCTACCGGTAAATCCTTTTCTCCTAGTCCGTAGAGGATGCTGGGGACTCCAAAAGGACCATGGGGTATAGACTGGATTCGCAGGAGACATGGGCACACTATAAGACGGACATTTCGAGGAAAAGGATTTTTGTTACGCTACGGGTGAGACGCATATCAGCTCACACTACAAACACACCGTACAACTGGATTAGCAGGAATACCAGAGAACAGTATGAACGACAAACAGCAACAAGCTGAACATAACCGATACAAACCTTTGTGTAATCGAAACAACAACTAACAACACAACTGCAAGTAACAGTTCGCACTGGGATGGGCGCCCAGCATCCTCTACGGCAAGCATGTCCAAACTGTGGCCCTCCAGCTGTTGAGAAACTACACATCCCAGCATGCCCTGACACAGCTTTATCATTCTCTGACAGCAAAACCGTGTCAGGGCATGCTGGGATATGTCGTTTCACAACAGCTGGAGGGCCGCAGTTTGGACATGCCTGCTCTACGGACTAGGAGAAAAGGATTTACCGGTAGGTATTAAAATCCTATTTTCTCTTACGTCCTAGAGGATGCTGGGGACTCGAAAAGGACCATGGGGTCTATACCAAAGCTCCAGAACGGGCGGGAGAGTGCGGACGACTCTGCAGCACCGGTTGAGCAAACACGAGGTCCTCATCAGCCAGGGTATCAAACTTGTAGAACTTAGCAAAAGTGTTTGAACCCGACCACGTAGCTGCTCGGCAATGTTGAAGTGCCGAGACCCCTCGGGCAGCCGCCCAAGAAGGGCCCACCTACCTGGTAGAATAGGCCTTCACTGACTCCGGCAACGGCAATCCAGCCGTAGAATGAGCATACTGAATTATATTACAAATCCAGCGCGCAATAGTCTGCTTGGAAGCAGGATTTCCAATCTTGTTGGAAGCGTACAGGAAAACAGAGCCTCCGTTTTCCTAACCAGAGCCGTTCTGGCGACATAAATTTTCAAAGCTCTTACGACATCGAGAGATTTTGGCACCGTCACGGCATCCGAAGCCACAGGCACCACAATAGGTTGATTTATGTGAAACGAAGAAACCACCTTCGGCAGAAATTGTTGACGAGTCCTGAATTCCGCTCTATCCACATGGAAAATCAAATATGGGCTCTTGTGAGATAAAGCCGCCAATTCCGACACCCGTCTGGCGGACGCCAAGGCCAAAAGCATGACCACTTTCCAAGTGAGAAATTTTAACTAAACCTTTCGCAAAGGTTCAAACCAGTGAGACATAAGAAATTGCAACACCACGTCAAGATCCCACGGTGCCACAAACGGGGGATGGATATGTAGCACTCCCTTCACGAAAGTTTGAAGTCAGTAAGGGCTGCCAATTGTTTTTGAAAGAAAATAGATAAAGCGAAATCTGCACTTTGATGGAACCCAACTTCAGGCCTGCATCCACGCCTGCCTGCAAAAAATTGGAGTAAACGACCTAGCTGAAACTCCTCCGCCAGAGCTTTCTTGGCTTCACACCACGACACATATTTTCTCCAAATACCGTGATAATGCTTCGCCGTGACCTCCTTTCTAGCCTTAAGGAGAGTGGGGATGACTTCCCCGGGAATACCCTTTCGAGCTAGGATTTGGCGTTCAACCTCCACGCCGTCAAATGCAGCCGCGGTAAGTCCTGAAATACGCATGGCCCCTGCAGTAACAGATCCTCCCTGAGAGGAAGCGGCCAAGGATCTTCTATGAGCAATTCCTGAAGATCCGGATAACAGGACCTCCGTGGCCAATCTGGAACGACAAGTACTGCCGCAACCCTTATGATCCTCAACACCTTTGGAATGAGAGGAAGTGGAGGGAACACATATACCGATGGAAACACCCACGGAGATACCAGGGCGTCCACTGCACTGGCTTGGGGGTCCCTTGACCTGGAACAATACCTCGGAAGCTTCTTGTTGAGGCGAGACGCCATCATGTCTATCAGGGGACTTCCCCAAACCCTTGTCACTTCTGCAAATACCTCTTGATGAAGAGCCCACTCTCCTGGATGGAGATCGTGTCTGCTGAGGAAGCCTGCTTCCCAGTTGTCCACGCCCGGAAGGAAGACTGCTGACAGAGCGCTCACGTGCTTTTCCGCCCAGCAGAGAGCCCTTGTGGATTCCGCCATCGCCGCTCTGCTCTTTGTTCCGCCCTGGCGGTTTACGTACGCTACCGCTGTTATGTTGTCCGACTGAATCAGGACAGGTAGACCTCGAAGAAGGTGTTCCGCTTGCAGAAGGCCGTTGTAAATGGCTCTTAACTATAGAACGTTTATGTGGAGACAAGTTTCCTCGCTTGACCATTTTCCCTGGAAACTCCTTCCTTGTGTGACTGCACCCCAGCCTCGGAGACTTGCATCTGTGCTCAGCAGAACCCAATCCTGGATTCCGAACCTGCGTCCCTCTAGAACAGTGTTTCCCAACCACTGTCCTCAAGGCACACTAACAGTCCTGGTTTTAGTGATATCCAGGCTTGAACACAGGTGACTTAATTAGTACCTCAGTTATTTTGATTTAACCATCTGTGCTGTAGCCTGGATATCACTAAAACCTGCACTGTTGGTGTGCCTTGAGGACCGCGGTTGGGAATGCCTGCTCTAGAAGGTGAGAACTTTGCAGCCACCACAGGAGAGAAATTCTGGTCCTGGAAGATAGACTTATTTTCCGGTGCATGTGCAGGTGAGACCCGGACCATTTGTTCAGCAGGTCCCACTGAAACACCCGGCATGAAACCTGCCAAACGCAATGGCTTTGTAAGCCGCAACCATCTTCCCTAGCACTCGAGTGCATTGAGGAATCGACACTCTTGCCGGTTTCAGAAACTCCTTGACCATGCAATGGATTTCCAGAGCTTTTTCCGCCGGAAGAAACACTCTCTGTAGTTCTGTGTCTAGGATCATGCCCAAGAAGGGCAGCCGAGTTGTCGGGATCAACTGAGACTTTGGCAAATTTAGAATCCAACCATGATGTTGCAGAACCGTCAGGGAGAGTTCCACATTTCTTAGCAACTGCTCCTTTGATCTCGTCTTTATCAGGAGAACGTCCAAGTACGGGATAATTGTGACACCCTTCTTGCGTAGGAGTACCATCATTCCCGCCATCACTTTGGTGAAGACCCTCGGGGCCGTGGAAAGCCCAAACGGCAACGTCTGAAATTGGTAATGACAATCCTGCACCGCAAATCTCAGGAAGGCCTGATGTGGAGGATATATCGGGACGTGTAAGTAGGCATATTTTATGACGACTGACGCCATAAATCCCCCCCCTTCTAGGCTGGAGATCACAGCTTGAAGAGATTCCATCTTGAACTGGAAAGTTTTCAAATACAGATTGAGGGATTTTAGGTTCAGGATCGGTCTGACCGAGCCGTCCGGCTTTGGCACGACAAAGAGGCTCGAATAGAACCCTTCCCCCTGTTGGGACGGGGGAACCGGGACAATGACCCTCTGTTGACACAGCTTTTGTATCGCAGCATTTACTACTTCCCTTTCTGGGAAACCAGACCTGACTGAAGATTCGGAGACGGGCCCCCACCGGCACGGACTCCCATAGGGAGCCCCACCGTCATGCGGTGGACTTGGTTGGCAGAGGCAGGGAGAACTTTTGGTCCTGGGCGCCAGACACAGTAGGCAAACTTTTTCCCCTTCCTCTACCTTTTGAAGCGAAGAAGGACGAGCCCCTTCCTTTTTTGTATTTATTAGGCCGAAAGCACTGCATCTGATAATGGGGCGCCTTTTTCTGTTGTGCGGGAACATAAGGAAGAAAAGATGACTTACCCGCAGTAGCGGTAGACACCAGGTCAGCGAGGCCATCACCAAACAAGACACTACCTTTATAAGGGAGAGCTTCCATAGCTTTCTTGGAGTCAGCATCAGCATTCCATTGATGAATCTACAGCGCCCTCCTGGCCGAGACCGCCATGGCATTGGCCCTTGATCCCAAGAGTCCAATATCCCTCGCCGCATCCTTTAGGTAAGCTGCAGCGTTCCTGATATAACCGAGAGTCAAAAGAATGTTATCCTTATCAATGGTATCCATGTCAGATACTAAATTATCAGCCCACTTAGCAATAGCACTACTCACCCATGCCGACGCCACGGCAGGTCTGAGGAGTGCACCCGTAGTGACATAAATGGCCTTTAATGTCGTTTCCTGCTTGCCATCCGCCAAATCCTTGAGGGCAGCCTTGTCAGGAGACGGAAGCGCCACTTTCTTGTACAGTTGGGACAGAGCCTTTTCCACATTTGGAGATGACTCCCACTTTTCCCTGTCGTCAGAGGGGAAAGGATTTGCCATAAAAATTCTCTTGGGAATCTGCCACCTTTTGTCAGGCGACTCCCAAGCCTTCTCACAAACAGCGTTCAGTTCATGAGAAGGGGGAAACTTCACCACAGGCTTTTTCCCTTGAAATAAACAAACCCTCGTATCTGGAACAGCAGGTTCCTCAGAAATAAGTAAAACATCTTTAATAGCCACAATCATGTACTGAATACCCTTTACCAATTTTTGATGTAAACTGGCTTCACTAAAGTCGACACTGGAATCAGAGTCCGTGTCGGTATACGTATCTGCCATCTGGGTAAAGGAACGTTTCTGTGACCCTGAGGGGGCCTGTACCTGAGACAAGGCGTCCTCCATGGATTTTCTCCATGTTTGTGTCTGAGAATCAGATTTATCCAGCCTCTTAGACAATAACGCCACATTTGCATTCAATGTACTCAACATATTCAACCAATCAGCAGTTGGATGTGCCGAAAGAGGCACTCCCAAATCCTTCTCTACGCCCCAATAACTTCCTCCGGGGAGGAGCACTCAGCCTCAGACATGTCAACACACTGTACCGACACACACACACTCACACTGGGAATAGGGGACAGACCCACAGGGAAGCCTGTTAGAGAGAACACAGAGGGAGTATACCAGCTCACACCTCAGCGCCCATATACTACTTAAAAAATAATATATGATCACTGCGCTGTTTTAATACATATATGTAGCACCAATTAACTGTCTATACCCCATGGTTCTTTTGGAGTCCCCAGCATCCTCTAGGACGTAAGAGAAACAGCATTTTGTGTCAGGAGCATAATATCAGAGCCTTCTTTCTCTCCCACTGATAGCTTACATAAACCATCAGGGAGGAAGGAAAAGCAGAGCGGTAATGGCAGAGGTGACAAAAATACTCCTCTGGGCAGAAAGACATGCAAGAGCTCTGTCAGCAATTTTCATTCCGGGAGTGGACAACTGGGAAGCGGACTTCCTCAGCAGACACGCTCTCCATCCAGGAGAATGGGGCCTCCACCCAGAAGTCTTTGCAGAGGTAGCAGATCGTTGGGGCGTTCCTCTTGTAGACGTGATGGCATCTCGTCTCAACAAGAAGCTTCAGAAATATTGTTCCAGGTCGAGAGACCCACAAGCAGTAGCAGTGGATGCACTGGTAACCCAGTGGGTGTTCCAGTCAGTGTATCTGTTCCTTCCACTTCCGCTCTTACCAAAAATTCTAAAGATCGTCAGAAGAACAAGGGTTCGGGCAATTCTCATTGCCCCAGACTGGCCAAGGAGGACTTGGTACCCAGATCTTCAGGAATTACTGCTGGAAGATCCTCGACCCCTTCCTCTGCGCGAGGACCTGCTTCAGCAGGGGCCGTTAGTTTATCAAGACTTACCGCGGCTACGTTTGACGGCATGGCTGTTGAGCGCCAGATCCTAGCCCATAAGGGTATTCCCAACGAAGTCATTCCCACACTTATTCTGGCCAGGAAAGGGGTAACTTCCAAGCATTACCATCGTATTTTGAGAAAATATGTATCTTAGTGTGAATGAAAGAAGTCTCCTGCGGTGGATTTTCAATTAGGATGTCTTCTCCTATTTCTACAGGCGGGTGTGGATGCTGGCTTGAGATTAGGGTCAATCAAGGTCCAACTTTCGGCTTTGTCCATTTTCTTTAAAAAACAATTGGTTTCCCTTCCTGAAGTTCAGACGTTCATGAATGGAGTTCTGCGCATCCGACCTCCCTTTGTGCCTCCTGTGGCGCCATGGGACCTTCATGTGGTGTTGCATTTTCTTAAAACGGACTGGTTTGAGCCTCTGCAAGAGGTGGAATTGAAGTTTCTCACTTGGAAAGTGGTCATGCTGTTGGCCTTGGCATCAGGCAGACGAGTGTCTGAGTTAGGGGCTCTATCTCACAAGGGTCCTTTGATTTTTCATGAAGATAGGGCTGAACTGCGGACACATCAGCATTTTCTTCTAAAGGTTGTGTCTTCTTTCCATATCAACCAACCGGTGGTGGTGCCAGTGGCTTCTGACACCTCAGCCGTTCCAAAGTCCTTAGATGTCGTCAGAGCGTTGAGGATTTATGTTGCACGAACGGCTCGGATTAGGAAAACAGAAGCTTTGTTTGTCCTCTATGACCCCAACAAGATTGGGTCTCCTGCTTCTAAGCAGACTATTGCGCGCTGGATCAGAGGTACCATTCAGCACGCTCATTCCATGGCAGGACTGCCGTTGCCGAGTTCGGTGACGGCCCACTCTACAAGGAAAGTGGGTTCGTCCTGGGCGACTGCCCGGGGTGTCTCGGCATTGCAGATTTGCCGAGCAGCTACTTAGTCAGGTGCAAACACATTTGCTTAATTTTACAAGTTTGACATCTTGGCTGCTGACGACCTTCATTTTGGTCAGTCAGTTCTGCAGGAACATTAGCACTTTCCCGCCCATACTGTGAGCTTTGGTATATCCCCATAGTACTAAAGTCGACCCCAGCATCCTCTAGGACGTAAGAGAAAATAGGATTATAATAACCTACCGGTAAATCCTTAGTCCGTAGAGGATGTTGGGCGCCCGCCCAGTGCTCATTTTTCCTGCATTATGTTTTTTGTCTTTTACACAGGTTCTCATGTGTTATGCCATTATACAGCCATTGCTGTTACGTTAATCTTGCTCGTTGGCATGGTTTATGTTGATTGCCATGTTGTGCGACATGGTTTGTAAGGTGTGAGCTGGTGTGAATCTCGCCACTAGCTTAATGTAAATTCTTCTCTCAAAGTTGTCTGTCTCCTCGGGCACAGTTCCTATACTGAGGTCTGGAGGAGGGGCATAGACGGAGGAGCCAGTTCACACTGTTGAAAAGTCTTAAAGTGCCGAAGGCTCCTGCGGAACAGTCTATACCCCATGGTACTAAAGTGGACCCCAGCATCCTCTACGGACTACAAGAAAAGGATTTACCGGTAGGTCATTAAAATCCTATTATTTCTCTTACGTCCTAGAGGATGTTGGGGACTCCAAAAGGACCATGGGGTACAGACGGATCCGCAGGAGCTTGGGCACACTATAAAGACTTAAATTGGGTGTGAACTGGCTCCTCCCTCTATGCCCCTCCTCCAGGTGCCCAGGAGTGACTGGATGCACACTAGGGGAGCTCTACTGAGTTTCTCTAGAAAGACTTTTGTTTATTTTCAGGGAGACCTGCTGGCTACAGGCTCCCTGCATCGTGGGAGTGAGGGGAGAGAAGTCAGACCTACTTCTTCTTAGTTAAGGGCTCTGCTTCTTAGGCTACTGGACACCATTAGCTCCAGAGGATTCGATCTCTTGGTTCGCCTAGCTGCTTGTTCCCGAAGCCGCGCCGTCATCCCCCTCACAAAAGCCAGAAGAAAGAAGCCGGGTGAGTATGCAGAAGGCAGAAGAAAGAAGCCGGGTGAGTATTAGAAGAAAAGAAGACTTCAGTGACGGCAGAATACTTCAGTAACGGAGGTAACACGCAGCGGTCGCGCTGCGCTCCATGCTCCCACACACCAACGGCTCTTGCAGGGTGCAGGGCGCTGGGGGTGAGCGCCCTGGGCGGCATGTTGCTGAGGTTTAGATCGCTGGCGGGGGGACATATTTAGGTGCCCGGACACCGGGTATGTTCACCCCACCAGTGTACCGCAAAACGGAGGTAGCAGCAGCGGTAGCGCTGCGCTCCATGCTCCCACACACCATCGGCTCTTGCAGGGTGCAGGGCGCTGGGGGGGGGGAGCGCCCTGGGCGGCATGTTAATGAGGTTTGGATTGCTGGCGGGGGGACATATTTAGGTGCCCGGACACCGGGTATGTTCACCACGCCAGTGTACCGCAATACGGAGGTAGCAGCAGCAGTAGCGCTGCGCTCCATGCTCCCACACACCATCGGCTCTTGCAGGGTGCAGGGCGCTGGGGGGGGGAGCGCCCTGGGCGGCATGTTAATGAGGTTTGGATCGCTGGCGGGGGGATATATTTAGGTGCTCGGATGCCGGGTATATTCACCCCGCCAGTGTACCGCAGCGATCGTGCTACGTGCCATTGCTCCCACACACCAACGGCTTACGAGGGCGCAGGGGGGTGGGGGGGCGCCCTGGGCAGCGATATCTATATTGTTTATATACAGGGGGTTATAGGCTGTATATAGATCCCCCCCAGCTCAATATATATATATATATATATATATATATATATATATAAAATTTGTTTGAGCGGGCTTTAGCGCGCCGAGAAGGGGCGGAGCTTAGCACTCACAACAGAGTCAGCACCATTTTCTTCAGGTCCCTGCCAAGGCTTGCTTTATAGTACGAAGGAGGGGGGGCACAGTGTTTTTTAGTACTATATGGGAGATATATAGCATTATGTATGAATTTCAGTGTTTTCCCGTCTGTCTACCCACTATCGGTTAGTCGACATGCGTGAGGGTTTTGTCACAAGCTGCTGTGGGGATAACTGTTGGCATCGCCGACGCATGTCGGTACTTGATTCGGAAAATTAAGTATTAGCAGGTTGGTGTTTGTGTGCTTAAAAAAGTAAACATGCTATGGGAGACACAGTTGTTTGTGGGTGCCCTGTCGGCATCAACTGTATTACTGGGTAAAAAATTAACAGGCTGTTATTGCCTTGTACCTGTATTTATATTTATAGGTATATGTAGGGGGAGTGTTATTGAATTTATATATGTATGCTTCCCTCGGACCCCTCAGGGTTCCAAGATTGTTATTTCTCTGACGTCCTAGTGGATGCTGGGTACTCCGTAAGGACCATGGGGTATAGACGGGCTCCGCAGGAGACTGGGCACTCTAAAAGAAAGATTAGGTACTATCTGGTGTGCACTGGCTCCTCCCTCTATGCCCCTCCTCCAGACCTCAGTTAGTATCTGTGCCCGGCCACAGCTGGATGCACTCTAGGGGCTCTCCTGAGCTTCCTAGAAAGAAAGTATTTGTTAGGTTTTTTATTTTCAGTGAGATCTGCGGGCAACAGACTCACTGCTTCGTGGGACTGAGGGGAGAGAAGCGAACCTACCTGCTTGCAGCTAGCTTGGGCTTCTAAGGCTACTGGACACCATTAGCTCCAGAGGGATCGAACACAGGCCCAGCCTCGGTCGTCCGGTCCCGGAGCCGCGCCGCCGTCCCCCTTGCAGAGCCAGAAGACGGAAGAACCAGGAGAAAATCGGCGGCTGAAGACTCCGGTCTTCAATAAGGTAGCGCACAGCACTGCAGCTGTGCGCCATTGCTCCCACAGCACACCACACGCTCCGGTCACTGGTGGGTGCAGGGCGCTGGGGGGGGGGGAGGGGCGCCCTGGGCAGCAATTAGATTACCTTTTGGCAATAAAAACACACATAATACAGTCTAGCACTGTATATGTGTAAAAAACCCCGCCATTAAACTACATAAAAGGACAGAAGCCCGCCGCTGAGGGGGCCGGGCCTTCTTCCTCAGCACACCGGCGCCATTTTTTCTTCACAGCTCCGCTGGAAGGAAGCTCCCTAGGCTCTCCCCTGCAGTATCCTGGTACACAAAGGGTGGAAAGAGAGGGGGAGCACATAAATTTAGGCGCAAAAATTGTATATACAGCAGCTACTGGGTAAACACTGAGTTAGAGTGTAATCCCTGGGTTATATAGCGCTGGGGTGTGTGCTGGCATACTCTCTCTCTGTCTCTCCAAAGGGCCTTGTGGGGGAACTGTCTTCAAATAGAGCATCCCCTGTGTGTGTGGTGTGTCGGTACGCGTGTGTCGACATGTCTGAGGTAAAAGGCTCCTCTAAGGAGGTGATAGAGCGGATATGTGTGTGGGAGGGTGTCTCCGTCGACAACGCTGACACCTGTTTGGATATGTGTAAGTGCTGAGGTAAACTTATTGCACAAAAGGTTAGGGAACAGAAAGGAAATCTACCCTGGTCTGTCCCTATGTCACAGAGACCTTCAGAGTCTCTCTATGCTCACTATCCAAATTGACAAACACTGGTATCGACACGGAGTTTAACTCCACTGTCGACTATGATAATGCAAAGTTACAGCCAAGAGGGCTAAAAAAATATTCAATATATGATTATTGGAATAAAAGATGATTTGCATATCACTGATGACTCATCTGTCCCTGACACGAAAGTACACATGTTAAGGGGAAGAATGCTGAGGTAAATTTCCCTCCTCTCATGAGGAAAAAGAGCGGGAATCTCCAGACAAGACACGGCAGCTTCCCACAAGAGAATTCTCAGGTTGTATCCTTTTCCCACTAGGGCCAGGATGTGTTGAGAATCTTCCCCTTGGGTGTCCTGTTTGCACTAGCTATTCTCAGGGATCCTGCAGATAGTGTGCACATTATATTAGACTACCCAGACCGGCGATTGTGTCGGCATGGGTTTATAGCGCTGTGGCAGCGTGGACAGGTACCTTATCAGCAGAGATTGAGACCCTAGTATGCATATAAATATATTAAGATGCTGTCTTAAGTGATAGATATATAATTATAAAGCATGCCCAAAGGGACATGAGTATACTGGGTCCTAGAGTCAAAGCTATGTCGATTTCTGCTTGACGTGTCCTGTAGAATATACATTGGACAGATGATGCCGACTTAAGAGGCATATGGAAGGCTGAGGATTGAGAGTGGAGAAAGGTTCTCGGGCCTGGTCTCCACAGCTATAGTGGGTAATTCTGCTAGTTTGCCCTATATTCCTGCACAGCCTAGGAAAGCACGACATTATTAAATGCAGCTTTCGAATAAAGAAACAAGAAAGTCTGAGGTGCATTCTTTCTTGTCAGAGCCGGGGGCAGAGGAAAAGAAGCTGTACAACACAGCTAGTCCCCAGGAACAGAAGTCCTCCCTGGCTTCTACAAAAATCCACTGCATGTCGCTGGGGCTCCACAGGCGGAGCTAGGCCCGGTGGGGACACGCCTTCGTAAGTTCAGCCACAAGTGGGTTCACTCCCTGTTAGATCACTGGGCAATAGAAATTGTGTCACAGGATTACAGGCTGGACTGTGAGAAGATGCATCCTCACCGATGGCCCGGCGGGCTTCCCCCCAAGAGAGGGAGCCAGTGTTAACTGCAATTCACAAATTGTATCTTCAACAGGTGGTGGTCTAGGGTCCCCTCCTTAAACAAGAGGGTGTTATTATTCGACCATGTTGTAATCCCGAAACCAGACGGTTCGGTTAGACCCATATTTAATTAAAATCCCTAAACATATACCTGAAAATGTTCAAGTTCAAGATGGAATCGCTAAGAGCGGTCATTGCAAGCCTGAAAAGGGGGAGACTTGATCGTGAATCGGGACATAAGGGATGCATACCTTCAGGTCCCCATTTATCCACCTCATCAGGCGTACCTCAGAATTGCGGTACGGGATTGTCATTACCAATTTCACCAAGGTATTGGCGGATATGATGGTGCTCCTGCGGAAGCAAGGTGTCACTATTATCACATACTTGGATGATCTCCTCATAAAAACGAGATCAAGAGAGCAGTTGCTGGATAGCGTATCACTTTCTCTGGAAGTTAAACGGCAACACGACTGGATTCTATATATTCCGAAGTCGCAGTTGGTTCCTACAGCTCATCTGCCTCGCCTAGGCATGATCCTAGACACAGACCAGAAAAGGGTTTATCTCCCGATAGAGAGAGCTCAGGAGCTCATGACACTGGTCAGGAATCTATTGAAAACCAAAACAGGTGTCAGTGCATCACTGCACTCGAGTCCTGGGAAGGATGGTGGCATCATACGAGGCCATCCCCTTCGGCAGGTTCCATGCGAGGACCTTCCAATGGGACTTACTAGACAAGTGGTCCAGATCACATCTTCAGATGCATCGGTTAATCACCCTATCCCCTAGGGCCAGAGTGTCTCTCCTGTGGTGGCTGCGGAGTGCTCACCTTCTCGAGGGCCGCAGATTCGGCATTCAGGACTGGGTCCTGGTTACCACGGATGCAAGCCTCCGAGGGTGGGGGGCAGTTACACAGGGTAGAAATTTCCAAGGTTTGTGGTCAAGTCAACAGACTTGCCTTCACATCAATATCCTGGAACTATTGGGCCATATACAACGCCCTAAGTCAAGCGGAGACCCTACTTCGCGACCAACCGGTTCTGATCCAGTCAGACCGGAGGGGCTCATGTAAACCGCCAAGGCTGCACAAGGAGCAGGGTGGCGAGGGTAGAAGCCACCAGAATTCTTCGCTGGGCGGAGAATCAAATAAGCGCACTGTCAGCAGTGTTCATTCCGGGAGCGACCTCCACCCGGGAGAGTGGGGACTTCATCAGGAAGTCTTCACGCAGTTTGCAAATTGATGGGAACTGCCTCAGGTGGACTTGATGGCGTCTCACCTCTATAAAAAGCTAAAAAAGGTTTTACGCTAGGTCAAGGGACCCTCCGGCGATAGCTGTGGTCGCACTAGTAACACCGTGGGTGTTCCAGTCGGTCTAGGTATTCCCTCCTCTTCCTCTCATACCCAAGGGCTGAGAATTGTAATAAAAGGAGGAGGGAGAACAATATTCTTTGCTCCGGATTGGCCAAGAAGAACTTGGTACCCAGAACTACAAGAAATGATCTCCGAGGACCCATGGCCTCTGCCGCTCCGACAGGACCTGCTGCTGCAGGGGCCCTGTCTGTTCCAAGACTTACCGCGGCTGCGTTTGACGGCATGGCGGTTGAACGCCAGATCCTAAGGGAAAAAGGCATTCCAGATGAAGTCATTCCTACGCTGATAGAAGCTAGGAAGGATGTGACAGCAAAACATTATCACCGCATATGGCGAAAATATGTTGCTTGGTGTGAGGCCAGGAAGGCCCCAACAGAGGAATTTCAGCTGGGTCGTTTTCTGCACTTCCTACAGTCAGGAGTGACTATGGGCCTAAAATTGGGATCCATAAAAGTCCAGAATTCGGCCTTGTCTATTTTCTTTCAAAGAGAACTGGCTTCACTGCCTGAAGTTCAGACGTTTGTTAAGGGAGTGCTGCGTATTCAGCCCCCTTTTGTGCCACCAGTGGCACCTTGGGATCTCAACGTTGTGTTGGATTTCCTAAAATCACATTGGTTTGAGCCACTTAAGACCGTGGAGTTAAAATATCTCACGTGGAAGGTGGTCATGCTGTTGGCCTTGGCTTCGGGCAGGCGGGTGTCAGAATTGGCGGCTTTGTCGTGTAAAAGCCCATATCTGATTTTCCATATGGACAGGGCAGAATTGAGGACTCGTCCTCAATTCCTTCCTAAGGTGGTATCAGCGTTTCATTTGAACCAACCTATTGTGGTGCCTGCGGCTACTCGGGACTTGGAGCATTCCAAGTTGCTGGATGTAGTCCGGGCCCTGAAAATCTATGTTTCCAGGACGGCTGGAGTCAGAAAAACTGACTCGCTATTTATCCTGTATGCACCCAACAAACTGGGTGCTCCTGCTTCAAAGCAGACTATTGCTCGTTGGATCTGTAGCACGATTCAACTTGCACATTCTGCGGCTGGACTGCCGCATCCTAAATCAGTGAAAGCCCATTCCACGAGGAAGGTGGGCTCTTCTTGGGCGGCTGCCCGAG